>NC_056726.1:205379944-205509944 GCF_019279795.1 Protopterus annectens | reverse complement strand
GCCAGGCCTGTCTAACCAGGTCTATCACTCCTGAGTATGTACATCAGGTGTTACTAATGATGTGCTACTTACCAGGAACATTGGTGTTATCAACAAAAATGATACTACATACACATTTGCATGGGGTTTATGGCCATGAGTATGTCAAAAAGGATTTGTTCAGGATGACTCCTTTGTAGCAGATTGACATGACTTCGGGATTTTATGACCGCTCCCAGTGAACCGTGCCATGAGGATCTTGTTTTCCTCCTTTCAGGTACAGCCAAATTTATGCAGTTGTACAGGTGCTTGCATAAACATTGGTGTAGAGTTCAGCATAGTTGCCTGTCCCATCTGCTGGGGGAGGTGCAGTCAAGTTTCTTATACCATCGAATAGGAGGTTATAATTTGATTTGTTGAAGTTTATTATTATGTTTGCAACAAGAGGGAGGTTCAGGTATGAGTCTTATATGTAAGAAAACCAATTTGTGGTCACATCTTACCATGGAGGACCTCACATTGCAGGTGCTACAGTGGTCAGCCATACTGGTAAGCACCTGATGCAGTACGTTGGCTCCTCTTGTGTGGATGTCACTCCAATGGTTCAGAGCATTGTAGGTAAGGATGTGGAATAACCTTTGGCCAAGTGAGTCTGAGCATGAGTAATCAACACAGTTGGTGGTTAGTGAAAGTCACCTCACACCATGGTGTTGTGATGTAGCTTGATAGACACAGGTAGCTTCAAGTAAACACAAGTGTCTTTATTCATGGAGTTGCTCCTGTAGCTGGAAATGGCTTCATTAGGTGGCCTACCAGCAATGAATAGCACCTGCAGTGTCTCCCGGAAAGCACACTGTTTAACCAGTCTAGATGCATATCTATCATTAATGACTATGGCTACACCATCTGCATTAACTGGCACATTTTTAGTGTGAGTTCTGAACATGTGGAAGGATGTGTAGCCTGGAATGTCTGTGGTGCTGTCCACAGCCTTGAACCAAGTGTGTGTGACTGTGCAAATGCCTGCATCTTCCAAGGTGGGGACACCCTCCAGTGAGTGGAGTTTAGTGTTGGCATTCCTAGCATGTACCAGCATAGATGTGATGTTGTTTGAGGATGGCGTTTCTTCGATGGACCATTTTCTCATGAGATAATGCCTAGGAGATGCACTATGGTGATGTCAACAGCCTTGGTCACTACGCAAACTCCCAGGGGTGACAGATGAACACTATCTGTGGCATATCATCGAGGTCTGCTGAGCTGGTCATCCCAGGCTGACATTTACTGGATCCCCTTAAAATGACACCACATGATAAGTCAATTATTGTCCAGTCATTTTCTGTTTGTATTGAGCCAGCATCCTACGTGAATGTGTAATGCAGCTGAAGGCTACGAGCATATCCACCACAAACAGACTCTGTAAGCTCAGTCATGTGTCTGCATACAGTCCATTGAGGTATGTCTGAAGTTATACACACTAACAGGAACTATGACATCATCATAACATCACCTGATGTTGACAAACCGGGTGTATGTGTAGTATGGCATATCCTGGTACCTCACAGACAGCTAACTGTGACCTTTCCCATGTGTAGCCTGGTGAGAGGGACATAAATGTGTCACATGATGTAATCACCTATGAATAATAGTGTTGAGTTTGTGTTTTGGCTCAGGTGTTTGATCAGTGAAACAGTGATGTATACGCTACTATGTGTACTGTGTTCTGCAGAGGTATGAGTATGTGTATAGAGATTGCAATTGGGTTTCTGAGGTGTCTATTATTTGTGTATGTGTCAGGTAAGGAGCTCCACACATGCAGTTGTGTGTGATGTGGGTATGGGTGGAGTATGTGGTGAAGTGTGCATGCTGCCAAACTGCTCATTGTCATATGCACCGACAGGTGTGTGAGGCAGCATGGAATCTAGTTATATAGTCACATCTCTTACAAGTTTTGTTTGTGTGGCATAGCAGCATAGGGGCAGGGACACTGTCCACATCTCAACAATGATCAGTGATAATGCCATTAGCAATTCAGTCTTGCTTGCATGTATCTCACAACAGGCTTTCATTAGGCAGTGGCCTGACAGATGCTGAAATACTTTATGTAGTACTCCTAATGTAACACAGCACCTGACAGTGTCATAACATGGTTGAGTGAGTACAATGCTATGCCAGGCATGTGGCCATTGGATTGACCATAATCCCATGATTAGGTATAATCACAATAGCATACCTACAAATGTGACAATGTACAACTTCAGCAAAGTTAGGGTCATCCTGCTACACCCTTGGGATTGACAGCCTCAATAACACTGTCTATAGACACTCCTTACAGTAATGATGTGCTTTACTAGAAAGGTTCACCCAGACTCTGGTACACTTTGCTGTGAAGGAAAGGTTAGTTTGCCTTTTATTTGTTGTATTTTGTATTACTTCATTGCCATTTTATATTTTGAATACTGTGATTTGTTTTCTTTGCCTTGTGTTTTACTTGTATTCTGCTTTTAACTGCATATTAAAACTTCAAAAGAGACCACAGCTCTGTCTCTTGTGAGTCAGGCAGAAATTAGAACTGATCAGTTAAGGACTCATACATAAGATAGAAGAGGTCACTTAAGGTTAATCATTTGTGAACTGAGGGGGTGGAGCTAGGAACTAAACCTTCTATTTAAGGGGTAAAATAAAACATTTCAGAGCTTTACTAAAAAGGCTCACCCAGACTCTGCTACACTTTGCTGTGAAGGAAATGTTACTTTGCTTTTTATTTGTTGTATTTTGTATTACTTTATTGCCTTTTTATATTTTAAATACTGTGATTTGTATTCTTTACCTTGTGTTTTACTTGTATTCTGCTTTTAACTGCATATTAAAACTTCAAAAGAGACCACAGCTCTGTCTCTTGTGAGTCAGGCAGAAATTAGAACTGATCAGTTAAGGACTCATACATAAGATAGAAGAGGTCACTTAAGGTTAATCATTTGTGAACTGAGGGGGTGGAGCTAGGAACCAAACCTTCTATTTAAGGGTTAAAATAAAACATTTCAGAGCTTTACTAGAAAGGCTCACCCAGGCTCTGCTACACTTTGTTGTGAAGGAAAGTTTAGTTTGCTTTTTATTTGTTGTATTTTGTATCACTTTATTGCCTTTTTATATTTTGAATAATGTGATTTGTTTTCTTTACCTTGTGTTTTACTTGTATCCTGCTTTTAACTGCATATTAAAACTTCAAAAAAGACCACAGCTCTGTCTCTTGTGAGTCAGGCAGAAATTAGAACTGATCAATTAAGGACTCATACATAAAATAGATTAGGTCACTTAAGGTTAATCATTTGTGAACTGAGGGAGTGGAGCTAGGAACCAAACCTTCTATTTAAGGGGTAAAGTAAAAGATTTCAGAGCTTTACTAGAAAGGCTCACCCAGACTCTGCTACACTTTTCTGTGAAGGAAAGGTTAGTCTGCTTTTTATTTGCTGTATTTTGTATTACTTTATTGCCTTTTTGTATTTTGAATACTGTGATTTGTATTCTTTACCTTGTGTTTTACTTGTATTCTGCTTTTAACTGCATATTAAAACTTCAAAAGAGACCACAACTCTGTCTCTCGTGAGTCAAGCAGAGATTTTTTTCACCACCCTCCCACCCACTTAGTGTCATGTTCTTAAATACCACTGTCTTTCTAGTTGCCTGCCTCTTATGTTAATTTGACCGTATAGCTCATTTCCTCTCTGCTTTCACTAGCTTGTGTGAGTAAGCACAAAATTATAATTTTGTGAAATCACTCCCCTTCAACTATTTAAATTTATTGGCCATCTACTGTATTCCATAGTACCAGAATACAAAAGTGACCACCCCATTTCAATCTATCTTGTTGTTTTAAAAATAGTGACTCTCCACTAAAACTTTAGACAGGTAAAACTTAAGATACCTACTTTCACATCTAACTTATCTAGTGCACACTGCAGTGTTTAGGATAAACTGTTTTTTTTTTCATTTTATCTTTAAGCATCTCTGTGACTAGCACTTGTTCTAATACCTGCTGGAAAGCACTAGGAAGCCTTAAACTGATACAAGCACTCAACTCTCCTTGTTAATAAGGAGAAATTAACCATAGGCACTAAACAGCCTATAAATGCAAAGTACCTTGCAAGGGAAAACAGCTCCTGTAGTTTACAAAAAAGCACCAAACCTGGCATGTCCAAGGGTCATCTTCCAGTGATTTCTCCTGTCCACCGGGTGAATCTGGGCATACTGAGGCAACGCAGCAATTGCCTTATGTACACAGACAACCCTCTCCTCCTACCACCCAACACTACAACCTGTGAGAGATGCACTTACATAGCCAAACTGGAAGCAAAACTCTCTCCACCCAAGATTATGCTAGACAGCAAAGAGGAGAAGGTTAACACCTGCACTACATCTCAAGCAACACATAGCCCTTCTAAACCCACACCACCAACACCCACACATAGCAACATTAAATCCACATATGCAGAGGCCCTTAACTGTAACCTGCCCAAGCAACAAGGACCTCTGAAGCTGAAACATAAACAAACACCAATCACAACCAAAGTGTCACATAGCTCACAACACCAGCGTCCCACCCAGCAACAGCTCCTAAGGCAAGACAACGTACCTAACACTTTAGTCATATGTGACTCTATAGTCAGGCGCACTGATGTCCCACTCACTAGGCTGAACAAGGAGAAAATTACAGTCAGCTGCCTGTCAAGTGCCAGGATCCATCACATAACCCATGCACTCAAGTCACTCCACAACAAGTACAAATATGACTCTGTCATTGTCCATGTTGGAGTGTTTGACTTGAGATGTACCTCCCTGGACTACATGAAAAGAGGCATGGAAGACCTCACAGATCATGTGGCCCAGGCAGGTATGACTCTAGCCCTGAATAGCATCCTGCCTTTGCCCAGAATGATATCACAATATAAGGACAAAATGATTGACTTCAACAATTGGCTAAGCTTCTGGTGTCATTCAGAAGGGATCCAGTATTAGTCTACCTGGGACAACATGATCAACAGACCATGATGCTTTGCCAGAGATGGTCTGCACCTGTCTCCCTTGGGATTCAGGTTACTGGCTAAGGCTCTTGCCACCCTTATAGTGCCTTTTTTAGGAAAAGTTCAAAGGGCAAAACGACCACAGTAACAGGTACAAGCATGCAAATTCTGAAGGAAATGCTACTCAATGCTAGAAGTCTAAACCTCAAAATGCACTCTCTCTCAAGGCACTCCTAAAAATGGAGAACATCGATATCTGTGCAGTAACTGAGACCCGGTTCAAGGCTCCAGACAGCACCCCTGCAATACCAGGCTACAACTCTTACCACAGTTTTTGCCCACCAAACCAGGACTGAAACACTAAAGGTGGAGGAGTGTTCATATTCACCAAGGATATTCATACCACCAGGCTAGTAGCCAAACACAATGCGTCTGAAATTCTCCAGGTGCAAATAACACTAGGTAAGACTGCAATCCAAATTGTAGCTTGCAACAGATCCCCCACCATGCCCCAAGATTCTCATATACTGGAAAATATTAAGATACAACCAAACACCCTAATACTGGGTGATTTCAGCTGCCCTGCCAATAACTGGGAAAACTACTCATATACCAACACCTTTGCCCAATAGTTCTTGGAATTCATAAATTCCAATGCCCTGGATCAACTAATCCATAGTCCCACCAGGGGCTCCATTATCCTAGACCCGATCATTACCAACATGGGAAATCGATGCTCCACACCTATGATCACCCATTCGTTGGTCAGGTCTGACCATAAGCTAATCACCCTTAACATCCACATCCCACCCCCACCCCCCAGTAAGGAAACCTCCATAAAAAAAACTTCTCCAAAGCCAACTTCATGCTACTCAAGTCAGAAGTGACAAACTTCATGACACCCATGCAGACGGGAACTGAAAGTTCGACTGCGGAATCCTACACTAAGGCACTGTATGAGTACATACACTCATGCATGAATCGTGCCATCCCAAATAGAACCAAGATGCTCTCCTCCAAAAAAAGGAAGCCAATCTGGTGGTCCCCTGTAATAAATAAATTTTACAACGAAAGGAAGAAACTGTTGCAGAAAAGAGGAAAATCCCAGGATGCAAAAAATTCCCTTACCAGCCTCAGTAAGAAACTGAGATCCCTCATAAAATCCTTCAAAGCTAGTTCCGAAAATAAAACTGCCAAAGATTCCGAAGACAACCACAAGGCATTCTCTAACTATGTCAAGAATCTAAATGGAAATACTCAGATCTGCTCTGAGCTGCAACAGAATGGCATTAAATATACTGATCTCAAGGATATTGCCAATATGCTGGCAGATCAATGCAGTGCTAACTTCACCCCCCTCTCACCCCCTAAATGGCCCATCTCAATACCAGAAGATTGCCAAATTCTGATAATAATGGCCACAAAGGTAAAAAGCACACTCTCCAAAGCTAAGAATTCAACATCCATGAGACCAGATGACATCTTGGGCTGTGTACTACATGAACTACAAAATGAACTGGCACCTCACCTAAATGTCATGTTTAGTCATAGCCTCACCTCAGGCTTCATGCCCACTGAGTGGTGCACAGATATAGTTATCCCACTCCACAAGGGGGGATCCACTTTAGATCCCTGGAAGTACTGCCCCATCAGTCTGATGAGCCTGATCTGCAAGGCCATGGAACGTATTATCATGGAACTTATAAACAAAGACATTGGCAACCTTCAAACACTGGACCCCACCCAGTTTGGGTTCATGAAGGGCCGATCTTGTCTCCTGAACCTTATTGACTTCTTCAAATCAGTCTCCAGAGCTGTGAACGAGGGTAAGGTGGTCCACACAGCCTATCTGGACCTCACCAAGGCCTTTGACACCATCCCCCACTCTGGAATCATAGATAGACTTACTAAGCTGACTTACTCAATGGGTTGCCAACTGGTTTACTGACAGAACTCAAACTGTAAAAATAGCCGACTCCAAATCCAGCTTCAGGCAAGTGAAAAGTGGAGTACCTCAGGGTTCAGTCCTGGGACCGCTCTTGCTTGGCATCTACTTCCCTGAAGTACAGGCCAACACTAAGGAACTCTGGCTAACAAAGTTTGCAGATGACTGCAAACTGGGAGCCGTTATTGAATCCCCAAATGATGTGGATACTCTACAAAAGGGCTTTACAGAAACAGATGCTTGGTGTCAGAGCCATGGTCTCAAGCTCAATGTCAAGAAATGTATAGTTGTCCCCTTTGAGAAAAAACATGTACCCATGAATTACCACATAGGTGGCAGTACACTAAACACTGAAAGTGTGATAAGAGACTTAGGGACACAGGTAGACAGTGGCCTCACCTTCAATAACCACATCGCCACAACAGTCAGGAAATCCTTCTATGTGGCACACCTCATCACTAAGGGATTTTCATCCAGAAAAAAGGAGGTCATTGTCCCACTGTACTCATCCCTCATTAGACTCATTATAGAATACAATGTCATGTTTGGTATGTACCTCTCAAGACATCTGCAACAACTGGAAAGGCCGCAGAAGTTCCTCTCTAAAAGAATCACAGGCCTAAAGCAGATGCCATATGCTGACTGCCTTAAAAAACTCCAGCTATACTCTGTCACATATTGTCTACTCAGAGGCAATCTCTGCTTAACATACAAAGCCATGTCAAACCCAGAGCTGTTGGACATGCTACACTTAAAGAAATCCCAATCCCTCAGAACCACATGCTCCAGGGATCTAAACCTTGTCATCACAATAAACAAAACATGTTGGAGGGATAGGTTCCTGATCCAGAGACTCCCCAGACTCTGGAATAGACTGCCTATACATGTCATGCAGAGCGCCTCTTTGCAGCTCTTCAAAGGGAACCTTGACGATTGGATGGGAGAAAGGAAATTCACCCCGGGGATTATGTCAGTCACCCTGCTAGACAGGGGTCCAGGGAAGTAAATAGTGTGGGAGGAAATAGCCAGGGAATTGTTATGGCTAGGCTTTTATAGGCCCTAGGGCCGATAGCCTAATACCGAACTATGAACCTATGAACCAACCTATGAACCTATGTCTGTGCATTCAGAGAACTTGTTCAACTCTGCAGTCATTACTCTGGCCTTGCTAGTCTTCACTGCCTGTCAAGCAACCAGACAGTGCACTGGATGTTATTTGAGATGATGTGAGAACATAGATGTGTTCCAGTTTACATAAATGTACAGTATGAAATATGTAGGACATGCATGGGTACACACACCTTGGCCAAAGGTGGCCACCCCTCAGCAGTACACCTCAGATCCATGTCACACAGACGTACATCATGAAGCTGTTGAAGATCAGGTAGCATGAATAGCTATAAAATTGCCACCTAACAGGAATCACTGCCACTGTGGTGCTTGCTTGAGCAACCTTGGATGTCTATGTCATCGGACATTGAACATCATATTGTGACATAGCAGCTGTGCTCCCACTCATCATCCGCTCATTACCGTACTGAAATCCTAAGAACCCTGGAATACAAGGCATAATACATGCCAAACTGTAATGATTGCTCTGATTGCTAGTCAAAGCATCTACCTGGAAAAGGGTATGTCAAGCCTACACAGCCTTGCGTGACATGGGGCAATTATGTGGATGAACAAACTGACTGCAGTCTGCTCCTCATGTGGGGTTTCGTAGTAACATTTTGCTTTTGGTGAGAGACAAAGTGTAAGACAAATAAAGTCTACCAAAGCCAAATTTAGGAAAGTTTGACCTCCCAGGCAAAGGACAACCACAACGCATTATTTAGCTATGTCTGCAACCTCAAAGGCAGTACACAATTGTGTAAAGAGCTCATTGTGAATGGAGCCACCTGTACAGAGCCAGATGATGTAGCAAATCTCCTGGCTGATAAGTTCAGCTCCAACTTTACCCCTTTCTCCCCTTCAACTTTCCCTCAGGAAATATCATCAAATATAACTCCCCCTACTATCACTAGGGAACAGGTCCTTAATGTTCCCTCTAAGACCAAGAACACTGCATTAATGGGCCCAGACAATATCCCAGGATGCCTTTTAAATAGCATGAAGCATGACCTGTCAGGGCCTCTGGAATTACTATTTAATTGTAGCCTACGAACAAGCTTTGTGCCTCATGAATGGAGAAAGGCAACAATCATCCCTCTGCACAAAGGTGGGCCATCTACAGACCCTGGAAACTACAGAACCATATGTCTCACTAGTCTTATATATAAAGTCATGGAAAGAATTATCATGGTGATGATCAATAGAGATATAGTAAACCTCCAGACACTAGACCCAATCCAGTTTGATTTTATCAAGGGCGGATCATGCCTACTCAACCTGGTGTACTTCTCTGAGAAGGTCACCAAAACAATGAATGAGGGCAAAATCCTTCACACTGCCTACCTTTACCTGGCCAAGGCATTTGACACAATACCTCACTCAAGGATTATTGACAAACTCAAGAGGTTTGGTATAAACCTGTATGTCATCCAACTGGCTCATAGACAGGACCCAGGAAATTAAAACTGGGGAGTCCACCTCTACAAAGAGGCCAGTCACAAGTGGAGTCCCTCGAGGATCAGTCCTTGGACCACTCCTTTTTGGCGTTTACTTCTCTGAAGTCAAGGCCAATGTCAGTAGTCTCTGGCTGACTAAATTTGCAGATGATTGCAAATTAAGACCTGCCATTGAATCTCACATTGACACAAATATTCTCCAGGATGGACTGGCACCGACAAACAGCTAGTGTCAGAGTCATGGACTAAAACTAAATGGCAAGAAATGCATAATAGTATCCTTTAGGAAGTCATCCATCCCTGCTAACTATCATATTGACAACACACCCCTTAGAGTTGACCCAGTAATCAAGGAGTCAGGGACACACAATGATAGTAATCTAGCCTTTGACCATCATGTGTCTACAGTGGTGAGGAAATCATTTTATGTTGCACAACTTATAAACAAAGGTATGGCATCTAAGTCCAAGGAAGTCATTGTTCCACTGTATTTGGCATTCATCAGACCTATCATTGAGTGGAATGCCCCTTTGGTATGTACCTAACCAGGTATATCCAACAACTGGAGCATTCACAGAGGTTCCTCAGTAAAATAATATGGGGTGTAAGTAAGATGTCCTATGCAGATTGTCTCAAGGCCCTATCCCTGTATTCTGTCACCTACAGGCTTTTGAGGGGAGATCTATAACTGGCATACATGGGATTTTCAGACCTCACTGTAATGGACCTCCTGCATATCCACAAAACAAACAGCACCAGAATTACTCATTCTAAAGACTTAAACCTTGTCTGTGATATAAATAGGACCTGCTTGAGAGATAGGTATGTATCCCAGAGACTACCCTGTCTATGGATCAGACTCCCCATCCACATGAAGCAGAACTCTTCCCTAACCCTATTCAAGTGAAACTTGGACAATTGGATGGTAAATCAGAAATTCATCCCTGGTTTTGCACCTATGTCTCTAATGGAAACAGGTAACCTGTAAATGGGTCATCTCTCAGGCCCTTGCTTACACTTATCAAGAGTATCAGAACTTGTCAGAGATTTGGGATGCAGGGCTAGGCTTAAAAAGGCCCTTGTGGTCATTAGCCTATTAAACACCTACTTACCTATGAACCTATGAAGGAGCATGGTATCACTGGAGAGAGTGGTTGTGGTGAGACCAGCAGTTGTAGTAGGCATGCACCAGCATTTTAGGGGACTCCCCTCTTGTTGGCATTCTTCACAAGATAATTGTGTCATCACAGTACACACTGCTTAAGTGGTGAGCAACTGCAGAATAACTGTGTAAACACACTCTCCTTACCTTTCCAAGGGTGTACATATGACTTCTCTCCCCCACTGCTTGCTACGCTCTGTACAGACACAGACATGTTGGATGACTACCGTCTTGGAAACCATGATGGAATTAACTTCAATACTTAGTTGCACACAGGGCAAGAAGCATGCAGTGACAAGCAGTGTCCCCAGATATCTCAGTAGTGTTACATTTAAAGCCATGAAAAGACATATCATGGAAATTATCATTAACAGTGTAGTAAACCTGCAGACACTGCCCAACCAAGTGTGTTTTGTTCAAGGTCAGATCATGCCTAACCTAAGCATTGCACCTCATTGATTGTTACGATAAGTGATGGATGGGGGAAAAGTGACTCACCCCACCTACCATGGCATGAGAAGGCATTTAACAAGATCAGGCCATCAGGCATTGTGGACACTCTGTAGAGGTTGTTTACAAACTTGTATGTCTGCTGTTGGATAGCCAAGTGTCTTGGCGCACATATGGAAAGACAGAATTGCAGAGGCCAATACCACAGTGAGGCCAGTCACCAGTGGACTACCCACACACATCATTCCTGGGTCTGTCTCTTCTACCCATTTCCTTCTCTGCAGTCACGGCCACTGTCAGTGACCTCAGACTGACTAAATTTGCAAATTATTGCAAATTAGCAGCTGTCACTGAATCCCACACAGAACCAACAGTTATATAAGATGGGATGACACACATACTCAGTTGTCAGAGCCATCAACAAATACTAAATGTCAAGGAGTGCACAATACTATACTTTGGACAGTCATCCACCCCCTGGAAAATATTGTATTGTCCGCACACCTCCAACAATTGACCCATTAGTCACGGACTTATGGACATAGAGAGTGATTCAGCCTTTCACTTTCACTGGTTGGTAAGATGTGGCGCTTCATGCACTGTTGCACAACCTATAGAGACAGATATGGCATGTAAATCCCTGAATGTCACTGTTGCACTGTATGTGGGCACTCATCACACCTATCAGTCAGTGCAATGCCACTTTTGATATCTAAGTACACAGGCATATCTGACACCTTTAATAGCCAGAGAGGTAACACATTACCCAATACACAATGTACATAACATGTCTAATGCAGACAGTGTTGAGGCCGTAACTGTGCATTCTGTCTCCTACATGCTTTGGAGGAGAGGTATATGGCTGCCATGTAGGGAGGTGTCAAATCCCACTGTGTACCACCTGCACATCCAAGACAGGACTAGCACAGGATGCACCTGTTCTACACAGCTGCACCTTGACTGTGGTATAAATAGAACATGCTTGAGAGACAGGTATGCAACTGTGACACTACACAATATATGTAACATTCTCCCCATCCATGTGAAGCACACTTCCATTGTAACGCACATCATGTGCGAGTTACACAATGGGATGTGGAACAAGGCAATCATAACTGGTTTAGGACAAATGTCTGTAATGGACACAGGGAAATTGTAGATGGTTCATCTCCTATGCCAGAACTTGTAGATGTGTCAGCTCCCAGAACCCTGCTTACACTTATCAAGCTTACCTAGCTGTGTCAGAGATTATGGCTGCAGGAGTAAGCTGCCTGAAGCCATTGTCCCCTGTTAGCCTGTGATACACATATGAACCTATGGAGCCATGCACCTATACTGATTTACCTTTGTGAAGACATTTTGCTTCTGTGCTGACATTCCATCCTGTGCTCTGATGTTTATGTGTTTATTGTAGCTGTGTACCCATAGGTGTGCCCCACATAATCCTGAATCTGAAACATAAACAGTTCTACGAGACACCTTTCATTGTGTAAGTATACAGCCATTACAACATCATGCAACATAATGTACACAAAATAATGTGGTTTACTCATTACTAATGGCCGCACACAATATCTGTCAGTGACCAGTACAAGTGACATGTCAATGGCAACAATGGATTAAACAAATACATAGTAATGTAGGTAGTCACCCTGTGCATCAGACATATAGCTTCATTTCCCTGCATCGATGACAAGGATGACAGGGATGTGGCACAGGTATCATCACTTACACAGGGTGTTGTGTGGTGGTGCAGGAGGCCTAGGCTGACCCAATAGCTTGGCAAGCATGTGTGTGAGTCAGGAAGGGAAGCAGGCAAGATGAACCATGGAATGTGCTGTGTGTGTCTGCAGGTGACCTGACTGTGACAGTGGTGTATGAGTATCTGCGTGAACACAGTCAAGCTGAGTGCTAGCCCTACATGACTGTATGTTGGATAGCTTTAAACTGTGCATGGCAGAGCTGACAGTTCACCGTCTCTGCCCCCAAACATGG
Source organism: Protopterus annectens (assembly GCF_019279795.1). Classification (NCBI taxonomy): domain Eukaryota; kingdom Metazoa; phylum Chordata; order Ceratodontiformes; family Protopteridae; genus Protopterus; species Protopterus annectens. The sequence goes on along the minus strand of NC_056726.1, from coordinate 205,496,825 downwards.
GAACTGCCTCTGCCAGGAGTTGCACTGGCACCTCCATGCCCATGGTCAGAACTGGCGCTACTACCTGAGGGTAACTGCTGTCTGCTGGGACAGTGTCCTCCACAAGAACACCCAAGACTATGAGCCCATTGCCTGCCATGTTTTGATGTGGACAGCAAACTTGCCTCTGGGGCACTGGATCTACTGCCACTATAAGGGTGTGATTGAGCACTGTCATGTGGACTCTCAGCAGATGTAGTTGCTGACCTACATCCATGAGTCTGATGCTTAGCTCCAACCAGACATTCCATCACAGACAATGACCATTCCAAGACAGATATTCTGCAATCTCTCTAAGACCATATCTTTTTACTGAGTCACTCAACCAATCCAGGGTATCAGCAATGCTTTGGAGGCAGTCATGGATGTCAGACTGTGCAGCACCCATAACCCTGAGCATTTGTCTGGAGTTCCTTTCGGAACATGCCTGTGCTCTACGATGGCCCTAAACATACAGTATGTAGAGTGTCAAGTGATAAGACACCTGCAACAGGTGGTGGAAGGACAGCAGGCCTTCTACAAGCTCCCCTAACAATCCGTCTGTGTGGAACCTTGCCATCTGTTTGGCTATGGCCAGTATCAGTAGTCACTGCACCTGTAGTAGCCACACTTTCCTGTTCAATGTCTATACCCTCTAATTGTCAAATATCTGTGGCTCAGGGGACGGGGTATGCGTAGGCATACTGACTGTGTATAGTAATAATGAGGGCCGAAGAGGGATCTTAATCTCTGTGATAGATTCAGCTCCTGTGACCCCCTCACCTGTGCCTCACTTTGTCCCCCATCGTCATCAGAGTCTGAATAAACACTGACATCAGGTTGTGAAGGGGACAGAGACCAATCCCTTGCCACCTGTGATAAAAAGGGAAAAGCAGTACATTAATACATGCACAACTATGCACTGCAGTACTATCTTGCAATATATGTTAAGCTGTATACAATTCTGTAAGTATTACAGACCTGTTTATCCACCAACTTCATATACCAAGACCTAAGGACATTATTTTCTAAGAAATTTCTGTAGTTACTGCTAAAAAATAAGCCTCTTAATCAAGAATCTCATGAGCAGCAATGATGTAAACTGTTGATATTTGTTAAAACCTTGTACAGTTGACACATATGGCAATCCGTAATGTCCTGAAAATCCTGAAAATCTATCAGTGTGGTCACAACTACAAGACATAGGTATGACTGTAAACTGTGTTCCATTGGAACAACATTTGTGAGGTTGTCAATCATGCAGACAGTACATCAATCCAGGTGGCAGGCCTGGGATGACACCTTAGTGAATACAGAGCACTAAATCTACACCTGTAACACAACAGTGTTATACTTACCAGGAACAGGAGCATGTCTGATTTCTGATGCTCTTGTGAAAATCTGAGAGAGAGGTAATGTAAACAGCAGCCCATGTTGCACAATAACAGGCTAATGCGTCCAAGTATCTCACATTTATAGTACATACTATGTGAATTGGTATGTTGGTCACAATCTGAGCATGAGATTCAAACTGCTACTAATGCCTCCCCCCCCCCCGTAAAAATACCTGACACCCACATAAAATTATGTACACCCTGACAAACTGAATGCTACAGTATTACAATGCTGATCCAAATAGGCATACCTGGATGCTCCTCTTGCATGGAAATGGAGACATCCACATCCATGACATCAGTGTGATGGATGCCTGGGAGCTGCCCTGTTTTTCTAGGTTCCCCAGAATTCCTCAGTGACTGACAGTGGTTGTTCCACTGCAGCTCTCCACCAGTGACACCATGATCCTTGGCCATATCTGATGCTCTTCTATATGCGGTGTTGATCATATCAGTTGCATGGTGTCGCACCTGCTCTTATGTCCTGCTCTGATGACTAATAGCATTGACATTGTGAGCCAGGTCAGCCCACAATGTTGCTCAGTCTTTCCTGTTTGTCCTCCCTCTGGACAGCAGGAGTTGGTGGTGTTGATGCAAGCCATCCAGGATAGTGTCATTTTCTGCCTCTGTAAAAGGGCTCTGGTTTTGGGGATACATAGTTCCTGAAAGACAACAAAATAAAAACACATGTCAGGATCACATACGTGGAAGTATAGTATGTAGAGATACAGCAATAACAGATGGCTACCAGTAGTCACTCCTTGGTTACACAGCTCATATTCAACACCATGCAAACATAGTAAGGGTGTGGATGCGAGTAGGATAGTAGTGGTAGGCATCTATTCCTGCTTGTGGCATGACAGATACTGCTGTATGATCATGCAACCAACACAGCAGTCCATTAAGCTGGGGCCTGTAGGTGTAAACCACCTTATAAAATTTTAAACCAGCAGCGCCACACAAATAGCAGTGTAGTATTACCACTGCTTATCAATGGGAAATTTCCAGGAGAGTGGTATACCTAATTAAGAAAGAGCATTCTACCTGTACTGTACTCTAGTTCTTCTGTAGGTGTAACACATGTGCAGATCAATGACATGTCATCAGTACAGTTCCATGAAAGGCTTACTGCTGTAATCCCCATTCCCCCTAAGTATATTGAAATATTTGCATCATGTTGGAAACAAAATGGTTACATACCTGATGGAGTACAGTACTTCTCTGTTGAATGGTACAGATATATAAATGTTGTGCCAATGAGTTCACCCTGCAAAGTAACTGTCATACACAATGTTTCCCCTAACTAGCTGTTTGCCTTCTTAACATGGTTCTCTATTATCAAGTATTTGCCTCTGAACCAGTCTGTGCTTCTGAAATGCTAACTGCAGCCAACACAGCTGATTTTCAGTATAATTTGCCATTCCCATGCAACCACTGAACAAAATATAAGGCCTCAATGTAGATTACAGCCCCTTTTTCATATGTTGGGTTGGAAAATAGTGGGGGACAGATTCTACGTTATGGCAGAGAGAATGCCTGCAGCAGCTACTATTTGCATACAAATGTGTGTGCTACAGGCCAAAGCTGAAGTTGATGCTCCTGGCAATAGGCTTAGGCAGAAAGGGTGAACACTTTGCAGGACAGTAAGCTTTAAAAGTAAGTGTAAGACCTGTAGCAGCCTTGTTGTATAGGCAGAGCCAGATTGAGAGTACCCACCCCACTGGGAAGTAAGGTATGTGTGTCAGGTACATCTGTCAGCCAATGGCACCAGTAACACAATGCAAGGCAAAATGCTTGGTGTGTCCTAGAAAAAAAGTAGGTGTACGTTAGCCATGATGTCACATAGTTGGACAACTGCCAAGTCACATGTTATGTCATGGTAGTCCCCTTGCCAAGTCACATGTTATGTCATGGTAGTCCCCTGTTGAGTGCGTGCTTGCACCCCTTGTGTCTAGCTCAACCTCCATATATGTATGTTACTTGTGCAGCTGTGATTGTCTGTGATATTACCAGCAAAACATTGTGAGCTGCAGTGTGATATTACTGGGCCACAATTTCAGTACACACTTCAACAGCCTCTGGAAATTCAGACAACTACATTACCTGACATTCTCTGCACTTTATAGTGTTGTACTAGGAGTAGGTGGAGTGATCCTATCTGTAGGTCTTTGCCCTCTATTACATAGATGCAGAAGTTCCAACTATACTGCTTTGGGTGGACAAATAGATGAGGAGACAGACATACATATCACACTTCATAATACTGATAGCCACATACATGTATTGTTATTGGTAGATGCAGCGGTACTTAAACCCAGGACTATTTGTACCAAAAAGTAATGCTTTCAATGCATTTTACAGACTGAACTACAGAGTCACTGGTATAAATGGTGATTTTTTACATGTTGTAGTTATCATTCCACAGTTATCTGGTGTTAAATACTGCACTTACATCTATTATTATGTGTATGGCTTTAGAGTGCTGTATTTGTATACCAGTCACAGTTAAAATCCTGTTTTCCATTAATGTTTTATCAAGTGTGATATGACATGTTGTAGACATAATTGCAGGGTTACCTGATATCAGATACTTCACTTACATCGAAGCTTACGTGTATGCCTTTATAGTGCTATATTTGTGAACTAGAGTGCTATTTTTCTAGTAATTTCTTAGCTGATTTGTGTGATATGGCATGATGTGCAGCAGTGTTTAAACACACTCAATGATGTTTTGCTTAAAACACCAGGTCTCAATAAAGGCTGAGCGGCTTGGTGGGATGATCCACTGCCCTGCAGGTGTAATGGTTGTGGGTTTGAAATAGCGTGCAGGTGTACTATTTGAATGTGATTAATATTGTTCCAAAAGCATATTGTCTTATAAGCACTATTTAGCATTGCTAAGCGATGAGTCTTGCTGTGCCACACCGCGCAAAAAATCTTAAAGAAAAGAAAAATGGGGAGATAACACAGTGGTAAAAAGGGGTGCAAGCAGGGAAAAACATAATGACAGGCAGGTAGGGATGTGCAGAACGGATGCATGAACGAACCATAGCTATCCATTTCTAATACAGCAACAAGTGTGCACTTTTACAGATTTTTTTTGTTGAATTTGGACTGTCACCTCCAGAGAGGGGTGACAACAACATAACTGCATTGTCAAGCCAGTTGGACCAAATTAAGAGTATCCAGTGGACACGTGCGAAATGCAGAGCTATGTATAGGATGATGTTTTTTTTGGGGGCAGTTACCCATTTTTTTAAGGTGAGACTGGAATGTTGGGGAAGGGACATAGGAATGTATGGGGGAGGTAAGTTGGGAAGTTGAGGAAGCTTTTGCAGATAGACAAGACAGCAAACAGGGTTGGTGTGTGACACAAGAGGGGGTAAATACCTTTGAAGGGGATGGTGTTGTGGAATTCCAGTTCCATCAGCTTCCACATGGTAGCAATGTGACTCAGGTCCTCACACATGGGACTGTCAGCACTGGTCCTTCACTGCCCTTGCAGTGGCAGTGGTTGAAGCTGATGTCCGGGGTGAGGCTGTCCCACCAGGATGGCGAGCATGCTCTCCATCTGCCAAAGGCATGCACCAACAGCTCAGTGGAGCAGCCTGTGCACCATACCTGGCAGTTCCTAATGGGTGACAAAATCACCCCTTCCACCTCCACTCCCAGAGGGGGGCCCAGCCCCACCCAGTGGGGTGAACTACCAGATGCTGCAGGTAGTGCAGGGGTGGCAGAGAGGGCACCATCAGCCTGCGGCCCAGATATGCTGAGCCCCGGTGTCACAGCCAGGTGAGCCAAGGTGGGTGGATAACCTGGAGCCTTGTTAAGCTGTAGTAAATTAAATATAAATATAAATATAAGGTAAGATAAGTAATAACCAGGCAAATGTTAGTAGTAACATAATGAAAAATAATATTGATTAATCAAAATACATGTTAAGGTATATTATGAGAAACGCAACAATAAATACCATAACAGTAGTATGTTAATAGCAAACCAGTATGAAATAACCCATAAGGTCAACATAACAGTTAGTTTAAAATAATATACTAATATCAGATCTTAATAATAAACAATATTAATAAATTAAATAAAATAAGGGGTGGGGGAAGAGAGAAAAACATACCTTTAGTGACCTCATAGGTGATATTACTACACAGACTAATAATATATACTTCTACAGGTATGCAGTATTGGGTATGAGTACAGTGACTCCAATTTTTGTATAGATGATATTGCATGTAATTAATTCTCAGCCTGTTAGCATGGGACAGTACAGGCCAAGCACTAACAAATGCAGGTGCACAACTATAGAGGACTGTTTTACATACTGTGCTCATACATTACTACCAAGGTGTTCTGTAAACGGACTTGCCAATAAATTCCATTCCATGTAATGTCATTTATCTGCTAATCAAGGACCAGACATATGGGGGATTAGTCATTACATTCCGGAAAAATTGGGACAGTTGAGAGGTATGTTCATGTACATTAAGAAAACTAGACAGCTGGTAATTTCTTAGTGGGTCTATATTACATTATCGAAGTTTCAAAACTTTGAATCTGATATGGTCAATACCATATAATCGAAGTCTTGAAACATCAAAAATGTAATAAAACACAACAACCTACAAAAACAAACCATTTAAATGCTCTAAGCAGGGGAATGAGTCCCCCTGCACCCCCCGCTACTTAAATATGCCAACTCTGAGATCACACTACAGTGCAGAAAAGGGAAATCTTCTTTTTCCGCGCTTTATGGAGATCTCTGTTTAAAAGATTTGATGTTTCAAGACTTCGATCATATGGTGTCGACCATATCAGATTCGAAATTTGAAACTTTGATCTTCTGATATAGACCCTTTCTTAGTTGGCTGCCATGGGATTAGAACCCAAAAGTTGTGACTCCAGGGAAAATGTACACTTAATTTAGCAGCTGACTGCTGCCAGACTAGAAAAGATATGCACTGCATACATGACTACCTCATAAGTATTGAATTATTTATCAAGGCACAATCTTGATTTACACTTTATTGATATTGTTCCTTAAAATCTGGCACTTATAAACATGGATATCTTCACAGAACATGAGCTACCTTACCCATATACCTTGTTCCTGAAGTGGGAGGAATATACATTTGACTAAAAATGGCCATAACACAGGCTTGAACCTTACTGTGGGTATTGCACTATATTTATCAGACAATTTTATCCACGGTCTTTATTCATTTCCTTTTTACAGTTAACAGGTGTCAGATTAGAACACACATGCAGTGAATACAGCCATACTGCACACTTATTTGAACAGATTACTTATCAAAGCACAATCTTGCTTTAAACTTTATTCAGACTGTGCCTTAATATCTGGCATTTATGCATATAGATATCTGGCCAGAACTTCAGTTACCTTATCCATATTCTTTGTTCCTGAAGTGGGAGGAATATACTGCATTATCTGACTAAAAATGGCCATTACTCAGACTTGAACTTTACTGTGGGTATTGCACTACATTTACCAGACAGTTTTTTCTGCACCATTTATTCATTTCCTTTTTACAGTTGACTGGACTCAGATTAGAACACACATGCAGTGATTAGAAAAATAGTGAACACCTATTTGTTTGAAAATAGTACATATGACAGCACCATCACCATTTACAATCTATTGATTACTGTTGCTTCAAGTATGGCCTGTACAGCATGGATGGCTGTGTCAGACTTCTAAGAAATAACACATATACCCTCATTATTACTAGAGTGCAGCTTACAGCATATATCACACAATGAGCAGACCAGGACAGTGACTGTTAATCTGGGTAGACAACACCATCAACTGATGTTTGGAAGCTATACTACACAGTAATGCACGTTTACTTGGTTTAACTTGCCTTAAATTTCAGGTAGGCAGTGACACATTCCTAAACATATTGCATTTCCCAGGTATGTCATACTTGACTGTTATGACTGCAAACTCTATAAATAACTTATTTTGACAGTACATTATGCATTAGGTTAATACTTTGATGTTTCCCTACTTACCAAACTCATGCCTCATCCTGGCCAGGCACCCTGCATGGGAATGGACATTGTGAGCCCTCTCATCTGCAGCTGTTGAAAGAGAAGTAAACCATTATGCATAACAGTTTTGCACAGATTCAGCTTCTATAGTTCTAAAGTACTGGCAAACATAATTACATATCTGTCTGGTATGCTCAACCCTAGCCTCTTGGATCTAGGTCTCCAAGGTTCCCCTTTTCCCTCACTTCAGGTCATCATAGTGGTGATGACACTGCTCACCGGGGATACAAGCAACACTGGTAAGATCCCTAGCCAACAGATACCAGCCTCAGACTTACATTCTGAGCCTTGGTAGTCATCCTGCAGCAGCCAGGGTTTGTAGGTTTTTCACCGGGAGTCCAACAAACACTCTGGAATCCTGCACACCCCCCTTCTGCTCCCGAAAGTGCACTCTCTTTCCAACACCACCAGCATACCAACAGCCAAGTGAGACTCCAATGAACCATGTGAAATTCCTGCCTATTGGCCTTAATATATAGGCTGCATTCCCACCCTTACACATCGTACTGTCACTTTCAAAAAAGTGCTGCATTGCTTAGCATCACACAAACCAGTTTGGTGGAGCTGAGCATCTCACAAACTCCCACAATCATGTTTAAGCTGTGCTTAGCCTAATGCAACTTTTGTAAGTGTAGCAATTTTTTATTTGGAATTAAACCGCCATTTCAGTCACCTGACCTATTTTCACAGCAATAAATGTCAAAGGTATGATTACTTAAGACTTGACCCAGGACCTACTACATTATAAGTCCTGACTCAACCTATCTAGCCACTTGGACAGTTAAAAAAATCACTATATATATTCACATATTGACTAACATTCCTGTTAGTTTTGCTAAGCACTGCACAGTGCTGTGCAAACAGGCAGCATACAGAGAAAAAAAAAACTAAAAAAAATGAGTGTACAATTGATTACATCTGGTTTCTATTTTAGATATATTGCAAGTGTCTGCTATGTGTGTATAAGCGCAGCTCAGCAACGATAAACAAAGCGCCATGTCACACAAACAGGTACAATAACAAAAAAAAAAAAAAAACTGAAAAAGTTGTACAATTGATTATATCCAGTTTCTATTTTTAGATGCATTGCAGGTGTCTGCTATGTATGTATAAGTGCAGCTCAACATTGCTAAGCATTGTGCTGTGCCATGCAAACAAGTAGATTAAAATAAATAAATAAATAAATAAATAAATAAAATTATTTATACAATAGCAGAGTACATTACAATGATTATCGTACTGTGCTTACCATATGTCCAGGATTTTCCTGGAGAGACCACAAGTATGGGACAACCTCTACACTGCTGCTTGCATGGATTTAATATCCATGTTACTGTGATCTCCCTCGGCAGCGCACCATGATTAATATGCATGGCGCACTGCCGAGGAGGAACAGTGGCTGTATACATGGGTACATTTTGTGTAGGCTGTACACAGACCCTACACAGATTTTATTAAATCCTGGAGTAAGAAAATGAAGACTGTCATCATTATCCATGTTTAGTAACATTCATTAAAGTCAATAGGAAAGGCAGGAGGAAAAATCTAAAGTTTAATATTTTCTGAATAAATATAACATAGCTAATCAACTGATGTAAGCAAATCGTAAAAATCAGGAATTAGCCAGAATATAACAGAGATACTTGCTAGTATCCTTTAGACTGGTTGTTAACCTGCTTCTGAAACTAGAGTAGTCTCTTTCATTTCTAATGTTAACAGGTAAGTGGTTCCCATGTTGTGGTATAATTTTAATAAATATTTGTTGCCCTACTGTTTATACAAAAGGCGATCCATGCTGTGTCCAGGATTTCATTTTTATTTATTTTTTTAATATTTTTCTGACATTATAAAATTATGTTATTTTCTTTAGCTTATATCTCAGGGGGAACTGCTACTTCTAAGCAACAGATTAAAGGTTAGGGTTGATAAAAAAAAAAAAAAAAAAAAACAACTGCATAACATGTGCCAATAAGCCAGTTGGCTTTTTGTAAGACTTTGAAGTTATGCTCAGTTTTACTTGCAGGAGGGATAAAATCTGCAGATTTTATTAATTGCATTTTTTTTTAAATTTTATGTTTTTGACTGGACAGTAAAGCTGTAACTAGAAGTCAATACTCTAATGTGGACATTGACTCATTAGCACCTGTTGTTAGTCATTTGATTAAGTGTGATATTCCTTAGTGCTGACATGCTGGATTGCAGGTGCCTGGAATTATGAATCAGAAAGAAAATTAAATGTGTGAATATCTTTTCAACTAAATGAGAAAAGCAACTTTTTCTGCTGATGTCATTTTTTCACATTTTATTGTGGTTGATCAGGACACTGAATAACTTAAGTTCAATAAAATGACTGATCTGCAGTGAAACAAAAATATTGCATGTGGTCTGCCTTTCAAGCTGATCATCTTTAATGGAACAGTGCTCATAAAGGCAGTGGCATGAGTGTTGTTAATACCACAGAAAGATCAGTACTGTTAGCATTAATGATTAAAGATATTTTTCATAATAGGTCTTCTAAGATCTAAAGTTGGATGAATACTTTGTTGTAGCATACTTTGAACATATGCATTACTTTATCTGCAATATGTTCTGCATATTTTTTAACTGGAAGCATTGAGTCAAACAAAAGTCTCAAGCATTTGAAAGTATGATTATTTTTATAACTGATTACCTAGACATTCAACGATTTTATTAAAATCAGTAGGTTTTAATTATTAGCCCCCAAAAATATAATTAGTTATTATTCTCCTTTATATTAGTATTACTCAATGTTTAAGTTATGGTTGTGTCTAAAATATTATCAATCTGGAAAATTTTCACCTTTGAAAATGGCACAGATCTAAGACGTTCTTAAGATTATTACCATTAGGACCTAATTCCTTACTTTATACTGTAGCCATCTCTTTGCAGTAAGTTCTTAAGATTATTACCATTAGTACCCAATTCCTTACTTTATACTGCAGCCATATCTCTGCAGTAAGTTCTTAAGATTATTACCATTAGTACCCAATTCCTTACTTTATACTGCAGCCATATCTCTGCAGTAAGTTCTTAAGATTATTACCATTAGGACCTAATTCCTTACTTTATACTGCAGCCATATCTTTGCAGTAAGTTCTTAAGATTATTACCATTAGGACCTAATTCCTTACTTTATACTGCAGCCATATCTTTGCAGTAAGTTCTTAAGATTATTACCATTAGTACCCAATTCCTTACTTTATACTGCAGCCATATCTTTGCAGTAAGTTCTTAAGATTATTACCATTAGTACCCAATTCCTTACTTTATACTGCAGCCATATCTTTGCAGTAAGTTCTTAAGATTATTACCATTAGTACCCAATTCCTTACTTTATACTGCAGCCATATCTTTGCAGTAAGTTCTTAAGATTATTACCATTAGTACCCAATTCCTTACTTTATACTGCAGCCATATCTTTGCAGTAAGTTCTTAAGATTATTACCATTAGTACCTAATTCCTTACTTTATATTCTAGCCATCTCTTTGTAGTAAGTTGTTATGATTATTACCATTAGTACCCAATTCCTTACTTTATACTGCAGCCGTATCTTTGCAGTAAGTGCTTAAGATTATTACCATTAGTACCTAATTCCTCACTTTATATTCTTGCCATCTTTTTGCAGTACATTGTGGAGTGGAAGCCCACATGCCACGTAGTGCAGAGGGAACTCCACTGTTTGCTGTCTGAATGAAGAATGGGTATTAGGAATAAAATACTAACACCACACTTCACCACTTTTGCATATTCATTGATGCTTTAATAATTTATCATTCCACTAATTTATTTAACACTTAACTGATACTTTAAGCTGCCATATTCACTACAGCTTTACTATTATTGTCTGACTAAGCTTGATGTATAGTTATACCTACTAGAAATTATTACATGATGAATGGCCAACATGTTAAAAGATCGACACAAAAAACATCAACCAAAACATGCTGACAATTCTTTGTATCAACAACACAAATTACTCAAATCCAGTACATAAAAAAAAGGAAATACATTTCCCTTTTCAATGTTCTACCCATAACCCTACCACATATTTGTCTCAAATTTGTCTGAATAATTGTAGTGTTATGGAAGGGGTTTTATTTAAGGTGAGGTGCACAATAAAGGTTAGGGTCAGGGTTAGGGTTAGGATTAGCACACATTAAAAGGTAGACAGGGGGGCTTCATCCTCTTATCACAAATTAGTAATGTATGATAATCCTTAACTTGACCATAACTTCAGCTCCACCCCTAATTCTAACCATGTTCCTTACTTTAAAAAAATTCTGCAACACTACCACAACACAAGATACCTCAGGTGCTCATCACATGTATACATGCAATCAACCAAACAGCATTAAATCTATCCTCTTAAAACTCCAGTCCTAACCCACACCAAAGCACAAAACTAAATGTATGCCCTTACCTAATCCTTACCTTAACAATAACCCTAAAACACACACACACACACACACACACACACACACACACACACACACACACACACACACACACACACACACACACACACACGCGCGCACGCACGCGCGCACACACACACTGTCTCTCACATATACACTAGATCTATCTCCTTACCTAACCCCTACTCTAACTGTAAAACACCCACACTCTCACACATACACTAAGCCTAACACATTGTCTAATCCCTATTCTAACCCTAAAATGCACATACCCTCATATAGACTCCCAGCCTTACCAAAAAGACACCTATTTTAAATGTCAATATTCATTTAAAGATTCTTGGCATGTTTGAGTATGTTTAATAAGGATCTGTATTTAAAAGATTTTTTTCATGATGCTAGACATCATTGATTCATTTTCTGTTATACGACATGAGATTGGGGTGCACTGCTTTAGGGAAATCCTAAAGATTTTTAGTTTTTTTATGCAGTAAGGTTTATATGTCAACTTGTGATTTTATAGAGATAGTATTACAGAACAATTTTATTGGGTTTGAAGCAGAAATGTTTAGACAATCTCTGATGTGGCAATGGGAGACTCTGTTTTCCTATTTTGGTCATGTGGTGTTAGCTTATTTGAAGAAAAATTATAGGCTGAATTACATTAAGTTCATAGAAGCTATTTGTGGTCAGTATAGCACACCTACTATGGATGCGATTCCTGAAGTCATGCTGAAGGTAGAATGAGTACTTAACTATTCAGAGTAGGAAAATTAGCAATTCTGAGCACACCGGTCTGATTTCAAAATACATCATGCACACACAGCACAACTCAAATGTGACAAACATCCATGCTGACTCAGTTTCCAAAATCCTTGGTGTATACTTTCCAGATGCCAAGGTGTTCAAGCAACTACTATGAAGTATGGCAAAATCTGTGGCAAAACTGAAAAAATATATAATATAAAAATGCAACCTGCTGTGATTATACTGCAAGAGGCTGCAGTGAGGCAAGCCATAAATGAGGCTGTAGCTGTGCATCTTACAGGCAACCAGCTAGAGTCACAGTACAGCTGCAACTAAACAAGTTGCCAGAGCAGCAAATAATTGAAAGATATCCTCTAGACAGACAACTGGTGCAGGCTGTTTGCAACATGTGTGCTCTACACATCTCTGTGCAGACCTTGACAGGAAACCCCATTTCCCCCCCTGAAACCAAAGTATGTCTCAGCCTGGGTGTACTTGCATGTAGGGCATTCCAGAGACACATGGGGGTGTAGTGGGAGTGTCATAGATAGCTGCCAACTGTATCCTGGAAAAATTCCTGGAAGCAATGTACAGCAACGGAGATGACTACATACACTTTCCATCCACCCCCATGGAGTGGAGAACTGCAATACACCTGTTCTATAACACTGCAAACTTTCCATATGTACTCATTGCAACAGATTGCAGACACATACCTTTCAAGTTACCAGTACATCCAGAAGCAGACTTATACATAAACAGAAAGGGATAGCCATCCATCAACTGACAAGCTGTATGTGCAGCAGATGGTAACATAACAAACATTATGGCAACACACCCTGAAAATGTCCATAATGCTGCCATTTGGTGGGAAAGTGGACTCAGGGTTGAAATTCAGAAAGATGAAATACCTGAGGGACTGCTACTGGATAAGTATAGGAACACAGCTAGGATAAGAGTTAAGGATACGCCTCTCAACAATATCTATTCTTAACAGAATTTTTTTTATTCCCCACAACAGGTGACTGTGGTTATCCACTTGAGAAATGGCTAAGGAGCCCATACCATGAACCATCCAACCTTGCACAGGAAGCCTACCATAGATCAAGTGTTTTTTGGTGTATTGAAAGCTAGGTTCAGATATCTGGACACATCTGGGGTGCACTGCAATACACACCTGAGAAGACATCACAGATGATAATGGTGTATGCCATGATGCACAGCATGCTAACCAGAGCACATGGCGGTCTTCCAGCTGCAGGTGCAGATGAACAACCCCAAGAAGCCCAAGAACCCCAAATGTCTGAAGAAGACATCCCACAGGTATCAGAAGAAGAGCAGGAGGACATAGGGGACAGAAGTCACAAGCATAGACAAAATAGGGTGCTTCCATAAGTGCAGGTCCATGTAACACAGCAGTGTCTAACCCAGATATTTGAGTCATGATAAGCCACATGCACATGAGTACACAGACTGAACATTGATGTTCAGTTGTTCCCCCACCACAGCAACATAGATTGCATCTATTGGCAATTACCCACTAGATGTACACACTGAGCAACACACATAACATAATCATAACATATTCCAACATAAACATATGCAAATGTGCCAAAACAGGAATCATCAACTCGGAGCACAACTGACACAGGTATGCATGCACACTTGGATTGTTATATCACTGTATAGTAAACAATAAGAGACACACATCAGTGCTACACATACATATCTGTAACATATAATAACATTAAAAAAGAGAAAGCATGCATCATACAATGCAGAAATTTTGATTTCAGAAAACACATATCACAGTACAGTGGTATTGCAATGATATAAGACAGCTATGTGCACTACACTTTTGGACACAGTAACATAGTCTCAGGTGACCTCACTGATATCTCTCACTATGGTCTGCCCTGCCCCAGACACATCTTGCCCTGTACCACAATGGACATGGATGGAGGTTCAACACCATGTTAAGATGAAGGAACGTAACTGTGAGTTGAAGGCTTTGAGACTGATGGGCCAGCAGTCAAACTCTGCACAGGTCGGACCACAAACTATGATTCCTTATGACCAGTGGTGGTTCTCTGGACAGGTGGCCTCCCTATCACAGGTTGCAATCTCCTGAGCACTGTCATGGGATACAGATCCTGGTGGTAATATGGCATAGCTGCAGTACCATAGAGGCCAGAGTTTCCACTGATTGTGCCAAAGTTAACAGACTCTCATTCTGAGGTGGACAATGCAGCCATAATCTCACTGTGTCTGCCCTCTTGTCCTTCATTCATGACACATAGCTGGTGAGCCACATGATCTGTGGCAAAGGCAAGTGCAAGGATGTCTGAAAGATTCTGTGAACATTCATTTGCCTGCAGCAGGAAGCAGACACCCTGTGACACCTGGCCATGTAGAACATCTGCTCATATCTGTCTACCGAGAAGCCATTTTACTGGTTGTTGTGTGTGGAACTGCCAGTAGCATTGCTCTCAACAGTGGTGTGATGATCAATGGCCTCACTCTGTTCAACATCCACTGTGGCAGCATCCACTGAATGGCTAGACAAGTGGACTTCCACATATGAGGCTACATATGCCACAACATCACTGTCAACCTTATGGATGGACTCTCCAACAACTCAATGCCCTCTGTGCCAGGGGCCATTCTACCATGCTGAGACACATCAAGAACAACATCCTGATCGCTGGATGGGCTGATAGATGATGCAGATAGTTGAGATGTGCTACAAGGTACAAAGACACAGATCAGGGCAGTGTGCTTGCATCATATGATGGCTATCAAAAACATATGGCGATTATTACTGCAAGGTTATAAATACTAACGACTTCACTTGCAGTTTACTGAATGTATGTTTCATGGAATGTACATAAAACTAAGTATGTAGTCTGTTTACATGGCCAATCTACATGATATATGCAATGCATAAACAACAAAAAAAAAAACACACCTGGCAAACGCTCATGGAAAGATGATGGTGGTGTTGCACTGTGATGAACTTCAACTAGTGTAGGGAACAAAAAACAGCATTACTGATCACATCACTTAGACCATTAACCAGGTGAACACAGTTAAAACATACAGAATGTGTGACATACACATACCACTTGTTTGTGTACTTGAGGGCGTTGATGCAGACTGGCCTGAGAATGGTTAGAAGGACACAATATTAATGAAGGTCAATTACAGGATTAACAGCAAGGACAGGTATGAAACATATGTAATAGAATAAAAAAAAAACAGAAAACTAGTAGCCTTAAAACTTCATTGATGAGCTCAGTCACAATAATTTCCAAAAATCATGAAACTCAGGTGGTGTTTCAAAGCAACTAGCCATTATTCATCATAGAAAAGTGATCCTCAGTAACAAAAAATGAGAACTACTTTACAATGTTAAACATATCAGCTTTTATACACTTAGAAGTAGGTGTGGAAAATATTGTTTAATTTTACACTAGCCTGTTCCAGGCAAACAATATAAACAGGGCCGTAAAAGTGCATTTAAGAACGGCATGTACCCACCCCCACACAGTACTACTGATTAGACCAAACTAAATCCTAGTTAAGGAAAACACTAACTATCTATTTGCAACCCACATTCCAAAATCAGGTATTAAGAAAAGCATAAAATACATATAAAAAGACTGACTTTTAACTAAAATCGCTTTCGAATAACTAATGCAGTAAAGCCTTCATCAGGTCTGTGACAAGAACTAAAATCATATACAGAGGTAGATAAGTCAAAAGAGCTAATAAGAAAGATGCAATCAAAAATACACAAAGCTATCTAACCATTAACATTATCAAATTAGGGCACTATAAATATAAATATATATCTGTGTAATACTACCTAATAAGCATCCCTCCATCCATATGTATTAATGTACATAAAAGTTGTTTACAGCTCAGAAAACATTTCAATGCTTTGCAGCTGAGAGAAGAAGAAAAGACCTACATTGACAGTTTCCATGTTTACAGTACCCAAAAAATGTTTATATAATGAAAACCAGTAGAAAAACCAATACTACTGAGGTGTGCTTGCTTGCCTGTGACAAATAAAGGCTTGTTGCTTTGGAACACTAACTGGGTTTCATGATTTTTGGAAATTATTGTGACTGAGCTCATCAATGAAGTTTTAAGACTACTAGTTTTTCTGTTTTTCATTTTTTCTTAACACTCATGTTGGTGAGGTTGGAACTAGACAGATTCCTGTGCTTGTTCATTTTTTAAACATATGTAATAGCATACCACTAACAGACTACTGCTGGATAGAGCTTGTGGGTTGTATTGTGGATCCTGTAGTGGGAAAGTAAACGGAAACATAGCACAGTGATGTGTATGTATTAAAATGAATACTGACAGGATTACATATACAACACAGTGATATTGGCTGAAAATACTCACGTGATGGACATTGCAAATCTGCACCAGATTAGTCTGTATTGACAAATATTGACAAAAATGTCAGGTATCATGTGTACTACATACTGTTGAAAGGTATGACAATGTTGCTATAACATACCTGGTTTGTCTGCACTTTAAAATGCATTGTGTATTTATTTATTTATTTGACATTTGTTGATCAGATATGTCCATCTGAGCAGGAGCCCTTTTTCAGCGGAGGCCCGGGGAAAAAAGCTCCACAAACAGTTCATATAGCAATTACAAATAGAAATATTCTTTCAGACTATACAATATATTTAAGACAGAGAAAAGTTCTACAAGCTTTCTTACAAATAAAAAGTATTCTTTGAGACAATACAGAGCATATAAGGCAATCATTAATCTAGCTTATTTTTACAAATAAAAGTATTCTTTGAGAATATACAGAGCATATAAGAGAGTCATTAATCTAGCTGCAAAACTTGCAAACATATGCAGAACAAGAATTACAACAGCAGTGCACGTTGTTACAATGAGTCAGAGGGGTGGTTAAATACACTGTGGGCACAGTAGTTAAGTGGGGTAGAATAAGAGCTGAAGTAGCTTTAAGACAGATAAAACATGGAAAGTAAGCCATAGGAGAGAGGGAGGGTGCAGGCTAGAGGAGTTGTCTTGCAAAGTTGCTAGACAGGGGAGAAATAGTATGATCAGGAGAAGAGTATGAGAGAAAAGAGGTTAAGTAGGGTTTTTACAGTGACAGGTTCTTCCTTGCCCATCCACTGGCTGCACATGTAGTGTCAAATGTTAAGGGAAGAGCAATATAACAGTAAACAGCAGTGCCATGAGGTTCCCTATTAAAACTGCAAAGGTCCACTTACACGAATATGGAAACATCGACACGTATTCAGCGAACCGTGAAAACACCGATCGTCCTGAAGCACGAAATCCAAAATGTTGAATCGTCATAGCTGGCCCTTCTGTGGTATAACTCTGTAAGGTATGTGTGCGATAGTTACGGACCTTAGGGTTAGGGTGTGGGTTAAGGTAAGTGCATGCAAGGTAGTATATGCAAGCTTTAGTTTAGGGTTAGAAGTAGGGTTTTGGTTAGTGTATGTATGTGGTTTATTTATTTTGTTTGGTCAGGTAGTATGTAGCAGGCGGTGGGGTTGGCCAACTATGACGATTCCAGATTTTGAATTTCGTGGTTTAGGGTGTTCGGTGTATTCGCGGTTCACCCAATTTGTGTCGCTGTTTATGTATTCACTGAAAAGGACTTTTGTGGTTCTAATATAGACCCATGCCATGAAATGAGGTGATGGCAGTAACAAGGTAGTGTTAACAGCAAAATTATAGAGACACTCACCTGCTTATTCCTGCTGTACACCCAAAGCAGATGGACCTGTTAATAATAATATAAACAGCATTACAAATGTTGTTTGAACTGCTCTATCTGTAACTTGGATGTACTTATACATGTAATTATACTTACTTTCATCACCCTCACTCTGTGTTCACAGCTTAACTCTGCATCTGTAAATCAAACACAGCAAAAGATGAATATGCATGCTACAGCAATATGCAGCAATTGTCACAATACACATACTTGTAATGGAAATAATATAAATATATGTGTATCCTGGAACCCCAGACTCAGTCTCACCACCAGGTATGTGTCGCTCCCTTCTTGGTGTATGCAGTGAAGCCAGAAATATTGTGATGTCATCAAGGGAGCAATCAGTGGTGGCCCACCACTGGGGCATCCCTGAATCTCTCATAATGTGTCACTCTGTTGGCTGCATGAAACATCATGTCTGAGCAGCATCTTCTACAGGCCACACGGGGTAGGTTATGTGGCCTCCAAGTGCATTGATCATGTTGGTGAGGTCCTTCCATGCTGGTGGAGAACATCAATTATAATGTCATTTTCCTGGGGTGAGAAGTTGTCTCCCCCTGGTATGATTGGCCATCTGAAAGACAGTGATATGCACATAGCAATATTCTTGATTGAGCCCATTTATGCATTTCATTCTGGAAACAGCATATGTCAACATAGAAATTATACAGGAACAACCACAACTGAGAACACAGAACCGTAACCGCAACATAGAAATTATGCATTCCAGTGCATTGAAAATGTCTGTATAACAGTATGTGTGATGAATACTAATGTGACTTACTACAAGTAATAACAATGCCTTTATACATAACATTGGTAAAATCAACAAAGCATCTAACATATTTACAATCTGTGAGTGGGATTAGAACCCCTGACAATACATTGATATTTTATGGAAGTCAAAAGACAACAGCATTATGCCATATGAGCCTGCTCACATATCTCATTCAAATACTACAACAAATAACAATATGAAGAACTTATAGCACGTGTGGGTAAGCCTCAGGATTCATAGCCAGGCCACATACAGTATGGATACATACTATATTGAGCCAGTACTAATAATAACTTTGCAAATAATCATTGAAGGCATATCTGTAACAGCAACAGAACATGTTTATAACACTTTTGTTAGGAGACATGAAATGAGAAATATCCTTAATATCAACATAACATACTAAGTACAGATAGTGTTGGAATCCGTAGATTTCCATAGTTACACCACAGAGTGCAAGGAATTACCAGTAAAACTGTGGATGATCTGTAAATCTTCCTTCATATACTGTTAAGATTTGCAATGGAAGTCTGTCAGTACAACTGCATATGGGACTAAAACTATTTAGAAGGACAACACCTGTATGCATAAAGTTCAACACAACATCAGTCCAGTAACTTATGACAACCTCTGTTAAAATTACCATTTTGAGTAAGTATGATTTTAAACTTGTACTTTTTAAAATTAGTAACTTTAGCAGATGTACTAATTACAACAGAAATTCTAAACTGTACCAGTTGCCAATGTATCTCTGTGTACTTCTCACTCCGAATCGCACAATCAAAGTGCACCTTGTGTGCACCCAAGTTTAAGTAGCATTTGCATCATACATAATTAATGAGGTAAATTAAAATTCAAGTTTTTGGAATCCCATTTGTGCCCACCTGCACAAACTATCATTATGTGCTGAAACACCGAGATGTACTGCGTAATCACAGAATAGGTATTGATAAATAGTATCACGTTTGGCACATACCTGTTATCTTCAGATGATCTTATAACATAATATCAAAGCCACTTTGAAATATTGATTTTGATACATTTAATGATCAGACCATTGCTACCTGCATTATGTATTTTCTAAAATGAAGCCCTTGCTGAATGTTAGTTTGTCCTGTAAAGCAACTACCCAGTATGTCTAAATTTTGTTGTGTTGTGGGTTTCAAACCACAAAGGGGAAATATATATCTATCTGTACCTATTACCTTGGTTAACATCACCCATAGCATTTTTGGAAGAACCATATTGCAATCTTTTATATTAATATTTATGTTATGCATGGTAATGACTCACTGATATAGCCTTCGAATTTCTCAGAATATGGCCATAATCCGTAATGCTCTGATAACATCACCTGTGGAACAGCAGTGTTTGGAGAGCAGTACCTGTTTGCTTAAGAGCATTATGTGCTGACTGTTAACTCAGCTTATAGAGAAACAAACCAGCAGGTCTACATTGTGGTGTGCTGTGTGTTCAAATCTGGAAAGGGGACACATATATCTAAAACTGTTTCTTAGTTTAGAAAAAACAAACCAGTGTCCAGAGTGGAAAGACCACCAAGAAAAAACAAACCCCTCTGTGCTGCAACCTCCAACACAGAGTGTTTTGTTTTCTTACTTTAATACACCAACAGCATTTATTTATAGAAGCATATTACACTGACTGATATTAACATATATTTTGAATGTAGTTGCAACTAACTGGATTATTCATCGAATTCCTATGACTATATCGTAGTTGCAACTAACTAGGTTATTCATCGAATTCCTATGACTATATCTGTAATCCGTAACATTACATTAACATCAGCTTTTAACTTTGGGAGCCGTCCAGCTCGCTAAATCCTGTTAAATGTATGAGCGATATTTTGGGTAATATTGTATACTTGTATAAATGCTATGAAGGTCTGTTTTCTCATGAAATATTGAAGTCAATAGTAGAACTATATCATCCTCAAAGTTTGAGGGACTGGGATGAGCAGGCTGACAGTTGAAATGAAGAATGGTGAATATGTATGGATTTTCCTACTGACTCTATTTATTGTCATTGTTCTTTAATTGTAATTCACAACTTTTTCTCTAAAAGTCATCAGTTTTAGGAGGGCTTAAATGAGGTAGAGCTAAAATTTGTGTCAAAATCAGGGGTGCCCCTGAAAATCATAAACAGGTGAGAGGTATGGACCTCATAGCCTTCAGAAAATGCACATTAACAGGAATCCTGTTATTATAGCAACTTTCTAATTTTATAAGAGAAATATTTAAAATATGTCTCTATTTTTGAGCCTTTTATCTTTCCATTATTTTGGGCTTTATCTGGATTTCTTGAGCTAAGAGGTTGAGAGGTATGGATATCTCTTAATTTTAAGAGTTGTATCTGCCACTCTCTCTCTCTCTCTCTCTGTCTTTCTGTCTCTCTTTCTTATAAACGCACACTTCCACTTTTATGCATACAAGACCCATACACATGCATGCAGACAGAAATATAAACACACTCAGACAAAAAAACACACACACACACACACACACACACACACACACACACACACACACACACACACACACACACACACACTTTTCTATTTTTTTTAATTATCCATTAGTTTAAATTTTACATTTGCTAAATAACAAAACCCCTGCTTAGCCATCACTCTCACTCTTACCTCCATGCACGCATATGCTCACAAACACAGACATAAATGCACACACACTTTTCTATTTTTTAACTTCCTTTTTTACTCTTGCTAAACAGAAAAGGACTGCTTAGCACATGTAAAGTTGTATCAGCTGTCAGCATCATTTCAGTTGGAGCTCCAGAGTGCTTAATATGCTGCTGTGAAATGGTGGACTTGTTTTTCAGCTGGCATTACCTGTACATTAACACCCTACTGGAGAACAATCATTCTCCAGTCATACGATGATGTACAGGTCACCCATTCTTTAAACATGGTTATATTAATAGATAACCACAATAAAAGAAACTGCTACTGCAGAGAGAAACACTGTTATGCCCCTATGTCGCAGCTATAAAAGTCTCAACAGAGTGAGACCCTGTTATTTACAGCTTCCTCCAAAACACACACACACACACACACACACACACACACACACACACACACACACACACACACACACACACACACACATCTGTCTATCTATCTATAAGGAATAAATAATGGTGTTGGATATAGAATGACTTCTTTATTTACTGTTAAGCAGTTGTTTGATGAAGTTCACTATTTGAGACAAATGAAAAGTGCTAACAGTAAATAAAGAAGATGTTCTATACCCAACACTGTTATTTATTTGGTTTTAGTTATATAGTTTCTGCACTTTTTGGTTCATTTATCTATAAGGAATGCTAGTACAGTTTGTGAGACTGTTATAAAGAAATGGGGAACTGTATTTACTTGCCTGATATTTTACATATTGTAGGTTGTGCACCTCATTTTACTTTTACAAATAAAATGATTTGAAAAGTAATTTGTGTTATTCCTATCTAAAGAACTTAAGTAAACATATTAGCAGTACCCATATTAATTTTTCATGCTCTAAATGTACTAACTGTAAATATATTTTGGCCACAGAGAGTTTTATTCACTTAGTTTTTAATAGATGTTTTTTTCTTATTGTTGTTATGATTGTAAAAGCACTGGTATTAGTTTACTAGTCATCTGCACTAAACATGCCGTCTTCTATGTTTGCAAGATGAACAGAAAATTATAAGATATATCTGTGATATTAACAAGCTGAACATTGAAAATGCTTTGGTTAAACAGTTCGATTGTAGAGAGTCAAAATACATTTATGCCTTTAGTAATAGAACAAGTATTTGTTAATGTCAGAGGTGGGGATTTTATTAACAAAATGAAATCAATGTAATATAAGTGGACTATGCTTGTTAATGTTACTATTATAAAGTGGTTGAATGATTCTTACAGCTTAAAACCTATAGTAAAGTTTAGATGCTTAAAGCAATGGTATTGTTTTTAATTGTGTTAATTGTGACTATTTTATTTATTCTTTGTTGATCAGGTTAGTCCCACTAGGTTAGTAGCCTCTATTCAGATGAAACCAAGGTGGTGTTTATATTATTAGGTGAAATTTGGCCAGGGCATCAGGAATCTTCCCCATCATTTTTTGATAGGTGCCATGGATCTTTTACATCCATTTGAGCTACCACTAACTCAAACAGATGGGAACTCAGTTTAACATCTCATCTGAAGGGCAACACACTCAAGAGTGCAGCACTGCAGTGTAATTGATTTATTGGGTGTAGGAAGAGAACCCACAGCCTACTGCACAAAGAAAAAACAAGGGTGCTTCCTGATGTGCCACATACACCACCTAATTAAGTGTCTTTTGAAATTGTGTGATGAGACCTGTCTGATTGTATAAAATAATATAAAATGCAGTGAATGCATGAAAACATGTACTTTATTTTGTTTTTATTTTATTAAATTTATCCCTGGTGTGTTTCTGGATAACCTGCATGATTGCCTTTGCTGTTTATTGGTTACTTCTCCAAAATTATTTGTTAGAATCCAAACTTTGCTACTTAGTTTTGAATGATGAATTGCAAATGTATTGTATTTTCAGTATAACCAGAACTCTTAAAAATAAATACAAAGGAGGCAGTGACAAACAAGACTGTAATCTCATCCTTCAGATGAGACATTAAACCAAAGTCCCATCTGCTTGAATTGGTCACAGCTCAGGTGGGTGTAAAAGATCACTACTTGAAAAGAGTAGGGGAAGGTCCATGATACCCTGGCTAAATTTACCCTAGTACTATAAATACCACCTTGAGTCTCCCTTAAAAAGAGGCCACTAGCCTAGTGGGACTAACCCAATCAATAAAGGATAAATAAAATAAAGTAGTTCTTATCACATTCATTATTTTTAAACTTATATCTGTGAAGCTCTGAATGTACTGAATATACCACTGTTAATGGTCTGAACAAATGAAAAGTGAAAAACAAAAAAAAAAACAAAAAAAAAACTACTCAGCAGCTCAGAACATCATTTTCTAATAGCCAGAATATTTTGAAGTCTGTAAAACTAAATACACTGGATTTTCACTGTCATCTTCTTAACAAATTCCACATGTTTAAGGTCTCTACCATCTTGTTATTCTCTTTGCCCATTACTGTCCCTATAAAAGTGTTATCTTGTTATTGTTTCATTTGATTTTATCATGTCTGCACCACTTCCTCAAATAACTGAGTACACTTCCTGCATGCTACCGGTTTTATATTGCACCTTGACTGCCGTGGTAATTATTACAACCGTTTTTTATCTATTTACACATATGTGTGTTCCTTTGATGATGCAGATATAGGTTTCACCATTGTTATTCTATCTCTTCTCCTTTTTTATTATTTTTTTTTAATACCCAAGGAAGAAAGTAATCATTACAAATTTTCTTTGAATTCAGCCTGATTAACCATGTAAACTTTTATAGTGCACAGAGCTCTGTGATCACTTACCAATATTAGGGAAAAACAAACCAGCTAAACTCTTCAGGAGTACTAGACTAGACTCGATCTTAACAACTGTTACACATGTCCACAAAATGCTGTTAAGATCGGGTCTCACATTAAGAAATAACAGTGCTGAACAGTAAATGGCAATGACAGGACTCAAAACAGCTTCTTTTCTGCCTGCTGTCTATTCCTTCAATCACCCTCTGACTTTATTTTAAAATCTTTCACAGATGTATCTATCTGACATTTAATGCATTGAAACAGGTACTTTTAGCCACAGAGGAAGATATGGAAATGCATCCTAAAAGGCAACCAGATAGACATAGAGCCAGGCTACATTTAGGCCAACTCTCTGATCAGGGAATAATCAACAGGTACGGATTCTATAGAGAACTGGTGCAGGCTGTGTGTGACATGTGCAGCCCACATGTGTATGCAAGTACACTGTGAGGTAATCCCATACCTGTAAATACCAAACTATGTCTGAGCCTAGGTATACTGGCTTCTGAGACATTTCAACACCATATTGAGGATATTGTAGGAGCATCCCAGACAGCTGCCAGTTGTATCCTTTTGCAATTCCTGGCAGCAATGTGCAATAAGATGGATGAGTACATTCACTTCCCATCTATGGTCATGGAGCAAAGAACTGCCATACAACAGTTCTATGCCATAGCCACCTTCTCCTGTGTCCTAGGTACAACAGACTGCATCCAAATTCCCATAATACCCCTGCTATATCTGATTCAGAATTGTACATAAATAGAAAGGGGAGGCCATCGTTCAACTGCCAGATGGTGTGCTCAGCAGATGGCATCATAACAAATATCATGGATACACCTTGGTAGTGTACATGATGCTGCCTTATGGAGGGAAATTGGTCTGAGGGCTGCTGTCCAAATTGGCGAAACACCTGGGGGGACAACTACTTGGTAAGTACAGGAACACAGTTATGCTGTAATCAGAATCCAAACCTATCAACAGTAGCCATGACGACATCATATGTGTTATCTCTTTCCCACCAATCGGTGACTGCAGTTATCCATTTGAGCCATGACTGATGCTGTTATGCAGAGCCCCATTCAACCCTGATGAGGATGCATTTACTAGATTACACACTGCAACCAGAAACACCAATGAGCAAGTGTATGGCATGCTGAAATCCATATTCAGATGTCTGGACACATCCAGGGGTACCCTGCATTATATACCTCAAAAGGTAGCATGGATGTTAACTGTGGGTGCAGTCCTACATAACATATTGACAGCAAACAGGGTGGCTTGCCAGATGCAGGTGTGGGTGACCCACCCCAAGAACCCCAGTTGTCCAAAGATGACACATCACACTTGTCAGAGAAGGATCAGGGACACACATGGGGGAGAGTAAATAGAGTTGGCAATGGAGGATGTGGCCAAAAGTCCGAGCTCAGGCAACACAACAACATCTGATACACACCTTTGAGTTATGACAAGCCACAGATACATAAATACACAGAGTAAACATTGATGTTCACATGTTGCCTGACAACAGCAACACAGATCACATTTAATAGAAATGACTCATTAGGTGTACACATTGAACATCATACATAGCATAATTTTAATGTACACCAGTATGAACATATATAAAACATTGAGAGGAAATATCAATGCAGGAAGACTGTCTGCATTGTACATCACCAAAGAGGAACACACAGACATGTGTGGGATGCAGGAGGTTTGCTCAACAGAAGTAGTCATTAGACGGGTAGGATATCATTATACAAAGTAATGCCATGGAATGTTACATGTCAAACAGCCACTATCACAAGAAATCTTATTTATTATTTATTTATTTGCATTTGTTAACCGGGTTGGTCCAGCTAGATAAGAATTACCCTTTTTCAGTGGAGACCCGAGGGGAAAAGCCCCAAACAGACATACAAATACATACGAATAGAGACAAATTAACAATATTACAGAGGAAAACAATATTATGGGTACAATGGATAAGAAAAACAAACAATGAAAGTTTGAGAAAATGAGTAAGGTAGGCCAGAGGCATGCATGCAAAAGATTTATGAAAAGGTGTTCTGAGCAAGATCTCTGAATTAAGTTAAAGTAGGCAAAGAAATGATGATTTAGATGTGGAGTTAGTAGTGTGGGAGTTTTAGGTGGGAGCATGTGAAGGACATTCCCATTTAGAGGAGAGATGGGAGAGAAGCATGGATTTGAAATTGTTGTGGTCAGGTATATTATGTAGTGGTGTGGGGAGATTGTTCCATAGTTTGGCTATAGTGTGGGATAGTAGTAGTTTACCAGTTGGGTGAATGGGTTTGTGTACATGCAGGAGGTTTTGGCCTGTGGATCTCAGGGTATGGGTAGGTGTGTAGGGTGTTAGAGATTATTATGTGCATGGAAATGCACTGGCGAATACATACCCCAAAACTGTTTCAGTCCAAAAAAACAGTGCTACCTTACTTGCACATGTTATCACTGCTACATGGGTTATTTCCAGGTAATAAATGTATAAACATACAGAGCATAAATGACAATAGCCATTACAACATACCTGTAACATATGTCAATGTTAGAGATACAGCAACATAGGTATATACAGGTATGTGTGCAGATACAGTCAGATATGGGAAGGCGCACATGGGAAATACAATTATGCATGGCAATTGAAAATGGAAACAAGTACACAGAAAGGTAGTGAGTGCTGGTGTTAGGCATGTGCAGGAACATATTAAAATGATATAAATGACACATGTATGCATGCAGAGGCATAGCTGTGCATGTATGAATGGCAGACAACAAGGAAAATTGTAATGCAAACTTCACTCCTATTTATCCACTATCAAATTATACAAACATGAATGCATGACATCACATATTGTATTACTGTCATCAATATCATTAACATATGTCAATGTCAAACAGGTAATACATATCAGCAATTAAATCTAGTCACCTTATTCAGAAGTGACAAACTTCATGACACCCATGCAGAAGGGAACTGAAAGTTCGACTGCTGAATCTTACACTAAGACACTGTACGAGCACATCCACTCGTGCATGAATCTTGCCATCCCAAATAGAACCAAGATGCTGTCCTCCAAAAAAGGAAGCCAATCTGGTGGTCCTCTGCCCTAAACCAACTATATAACAAAATGAAGAAACTGTTGCAGAAAAGAGGAAAATCCCAGGATGCAAAAAACTCCCTTACCAGCCTCAGTAAGAAGTTGAGATCCCTCATAAAATCCTCCAAAGCTAGTTGCGAAAATAAAATTGCCAAAGATTCCAAAGACAACCACAAGGCATTTGATAGCTATGTCAAGAATCTAAATGGCAATGCTCAGATCTGCTCTGAGCTACAACAGAATGGCATTAAATATACTGATCCCAAGGATATTCCAATATCCTGGCAGATTGATTCAGTGCCAACTTCACCCCCCTCTAACCCACAAAGGGCACATCTCAATATCAAAAGATTGCCAAATTCTGGTAATAAAGGCCACACAGGTAAAAAACGCACTCTCCAAAGCTAAGAATACAGCATCCATGGGACCAGATGACATCCCGGGCTGTGTACTACATGAACTACAAAATGAACTGGCACCTCACTAAGTGTCATGTTTAATCATAGCCTCACCTCAGGCTTCATGCCCACTGAGTGCACACAGCTGCAGTTATCTCACTCCACAAAGGGGGATGCAACTTGGATCCTGGTAACTACTGCCCCATCAGTCTGATGAGCCTGATCTGCAAGGCCATGGAACGTATTGTCATGGAACTTATAAACAAAGACATTGTCAACCTTCAAACACTAGATCCCACCCAGTTTGGGTTCGTGAAGGGCCGATCTTGTCTCCTGAACCTGAATGACTTCCTTGAATCAGTCTCCAGAGCTGTGGACAAGGGTAAGGCAGTCCACACAGCCTATCTGGACCTCGCTAAGGCCTTCGACAACATCAACCACTCTGGAATCATAGATAAACTTACTAAGCTGGGCATTAATCCCTACATCACTCGATGGGTTGCCAACAGGCTTATTGACAGAACCCACACTGTAAAAGTAGCCGACTCCAAATCCAGCTCCAGGCAAGTGACAAGTGGAGTACCTCAGGGTTCAGTCCTGGGACCGCTCTTGTTTGGCATCTACTTCTCTGAAGTACAGGCCAACACTAAGGGACTCTGGCTAACAAAGTTCACAGATGACTGCAAACTGGGATCCATTATCAAATCCCCAAATGATGTGGATATTCTAGAAAAGGGCCTTACAGAAACAGATGCTTGGTGCCAGAGCCATGGGCTCAAGTTCAATGCCAAGAAATGTATAGTTATCCCCTTTGGGAAAAAACATGTACCCATGAATTACCACATATGTGGCAGTACACTAAACACCGAAAGTGTGATAAGAGACCTAGGGACACAGGTGGACAGTGGTCTCACCTTCGATAACCACATTGCCACAACAGTCAGGAAATCCTTCTATGTGGCACACCTCATCACTAAGGGCTTTTCATCCAGAAAAAAAGGAGGTCATTGTCCCACTGTATTCATACCTCATTAGACTCCCTATAGAATGCAATGGTATGCACCTCTCAAGACATCTGCAACAACTGGAAAGGCCGCAGAAATACCTCACTAAAAGAATTGCAGGCCTAAAGCAGATGCCCTATGCTGACCATCTAAAACAACTCCAGCTATACTCTGTCGCATATCGTCTACTCAGAGGTGATCTCTGCTTAACATACAAGGCCAAGTCAAACCCACAGCTGTTGGACATGCTACACTTAAAGAAATCCCAATCCCTCAGAGCCACACGCTCCAGGGATCTAAACCTTGTCATCACAATGAACAAAACATGCTGGAGGAATAGGTTCCTGACCCAGAGACTCCCCAAACTCTGGAATAGACTGCCCATTCATGTCAAGCAGAACACCTCTTTGGCTCTCTTCAAAAGGAACCTTGACGATTGGATGGGAGATAAAAAATTCACCCCGGGGATCACATCAGTTGCCCTGCTAGATGGGTCCAGGGAAGTAAATATTGTGGAAAGAAATAGCCAGGGAATTGTTATGGCTAGCTTGTATAGGCCATAGGGCTGATAGCCTAATACCAGCCTATGGACCTATGAACCTAAAAGTCAGCAGAAAATCCTATGGCATCAGACATTTCAGCAACCACATACAGATTACTTTATCAGTGGTCAGCACTGCAGTCATCATTGCCATAGGGTCAGAATGATACAACAGGACACACATTAGATCAGTAGACAGCACTGCAGTCATCATTGCCACAGGGTCAGAATGATACAGCAGGACACATATTGGATGTCAGTGTTATGCTAACATAGTCTAGGGCATCCACACTGACAACTCCCATTGAGGTCCTGGTTGCCCCTGCCATGTCTGTAATCACTTGTCTTTCATTGCTCTGCTGAGGAGCTGGATGTGGTGACAGTAGCATGTGGAGACACAGTATGTGAAGGAGCATGACTGTGATGTGACCATCTGGAAGTGACTGCTGGGCTCATAGTGGAGTGGCCAACCACAAACATGTGTGCATGTTACAGCACAGGTGCTGATGTCCAATAGCCAATTGTGGGTCTATTGAGTGGGGCTTTCCCTCTCCCTGCTGGAGGTAATCTGCTTAGTACAGATAGGGCACATGGTATCCAGTTAATGCTATGGCAGTGTTCTAGCACTGCAGTAGCAAGGCTTGCAATGGAGCATGCAATGGATAACACATTTTCATCCTGTGCAGCCAAGGCTGCTATAACCTCTCCATGTCTGTGCATCTGATCTTCATGTAACATATGCAGCTGGCATGCTACATGATCAGTGGCATGGGCAAGTACATACAGGTCAGATCCATCACATTGCTCTGAATGTTCATTCACCTGTAAGAGTAGGTGGACACCCTTTGACACACATCCATGCATACCAGCTATACTCCCACTTATACTGTGATGGGTTGTATTGATCCATTGTGAGGAAGAGTCATCATCATTATCAGACTCTGTATGGGGCAATGGTTCACAGACATCATCATGTCTGACATCTGATGTACCTAAATCATCAGAATGGCTGGACACGTTTTCCTCCATGTCTGAGGCTACAGCATAATCCACAAGGCTGTTCCTGTCTGGGTTGGAGAATAGAACTAGTCATTGACTTTTGTGTTATGGGCTGTGCTATCGCAGTGAGGCATATGACATCCCACCTCAGGTCAATGGATGGGCTACTGGAGGAGGCAGGCAGTGGACATGCTACAACAAGAGACCTATGGCACAGTCATACGCACTCACAAAAGGTACATGATGCAGCTTTGTAATGATATATGGGACAACTATATGACTATCATGGTACTAGGGATATGGACTTAACAGGATGTTGTGCTTGTGCATGATACATGGACACTATATAAAAGGAGATGACAGGTACTTTACATATTGAGTACATATGACAAATGGGGTAAGAATACTACTAAAACTTACCTGAAATGTCCTCTTGTGACTCCATCTTTGGAGGTGAAGGTTAAAAAGCAACTGCCATGGGGAAACATAGACATCAAGACATCATCATTAAGCACATAATGGCCATCATGTAGCATTACTACAGAGGTGTAACACTTAGGAGGTAATATAGGCACATACCGGTTGGCCTAGGCTGATGTGCAGAATGCTGCTGTCCTAGGCAGGTGAAGACGAACACAGTAGTCATGAGGGACACAGACAGGATGATCAGTAATGACATGTATTAAACAGATGGAATGTCTTACCATTTATGTCCTCCCTATTTAGGAAACATGCCATCTGTCATAATGAGGATCCTGTAGTATGACAAGGCACACACACATCAACATGTGGGTATGCGCCACAGTCATGAATGCAGACAGAGGCACAGGACAACTATGATGCACACAAATAGGATATGGAGACACTTGTGTGATAAACATTGCCCATGTCATTCAGATGTATCTGCATATCGAAAACAGTGTCATGAATATCACACATCACAGTTGTGCTGCAAAGTGCTGCAGCCTATAAACAAGGTAGACAACCACATCTGGTCTGTCTGTATGTGCATCTGCATGGCTCATGTCCTGTGATGATTTATCTGTAGGTTACAATGGCAGGAAAAAATTAACATGTGATTATACTTCACTGTATTGACAGGTGGCAGAGGCACAAAAACCATGGATCACAGGAACAGTATATGAAGTCACTTACATGACATGGGTTGCTGCTCTGTAGATGTTGATGAACCTATGCAACTGAAAAAGGAAAGCATGACACGTTGCTGTAAGTGTTATGTATATACTGCATTGGTAAGATAACATGCTGTAACACTTACGTTGGGCATCCACTTGTGTGTTTCTACTTTGTGATGGAGTTCTGCTGCTGGAACACAAATATAACAATACATTGATATCTGTGAAATACAGATGCTTAATGAGGTAGTACATATGCTGAAATGTTTTGAAATGTAAAACATGCATGTATATCCTGGGACACCTGCTTCAATACGTCCACTGGGTATATGATGATCACAGCAGGTAGTATGATGTGATGCCAGGGACACTGTATCTCATCCAGGGGAGTCAAGGGTGGTCCACCTCCAGTGACATTCCTCATCCTCTCAAAGCAGTGTCATCTGTTAGTTGCAAGGAGGATCATGTCAGAGCAACATCACAGACAGCCCCCCTTGGATCTGTTGTGACCACCTACTGCATTGATCATGATTGTCAGGTCTGTCCAACCTTCATTCCTCCACAAAGTATTTCCTGTCCATTCAAGGAGTCTGTGGTCATGCTGGTGCAGATCCTCACTTATAGTTTTATTTTCTCTGTGAGAAAAATTGTGTCCCCTATTTCAATTTGACATTTGGAAGACAGTGTGATATGCACATATTATACTTTGTATGAGGGCTCATATATTGATATGATGATATTATATGCATATATTATCCATTGCAGTAGACATCACAACAAGTAAGGGACAACCCCACAACTATTATCCCACACACTCATTAATACAGTAATGGTGTTTCGACAGTTACATGCACATCAAAACATAATGAGCATGTGTATCCCAAGAATGCCAGATGCCTATCATACACAACTGTAGTGAGTGACACACTTCATAACAAATGTTACTGTCATTATATGGTACACAACACACATAAATGTTATACAGAAATATTGAAGAAAATTGGTCATTCATATTAAAATGAAGTTATGCCCTCACAGCTGCATATCAGCACAATAAACAATGAACAGTCACAACCATTTCCATGCTTTTCCTCAACGTAGTAACAACTACTACTATATTACTAAGCATTGGAGAGTGTACTAAACTAGTCAGTGAACATACAACTTACAGAAATGTTTAGAACTTGTCAGTTTCTGTAAGCATACCAGAGGCAGTATAGATCAACTAGAACTGAATATGGATATAGTTTTATTCTGGTCATATCTATAGTACATGTATTATTAAGCATCAGTGAATATCCCTAAAGTAGTCAGTGAAAATCAAACTTAAGAAATGCCTTAGAAGTCATTGGTTTCTGTAAGCATATCACAGCCATTGCTTGGTAATCAGAAATTACCATGGTAATATTTTAATTTCATCTTTGTCTGCTGTTCACTGGGGCGGTTTCCTTTTATACATACAGCTGCATATGTGGAGCATCTTCTTGTCCCTGATGCGCATTTACTAATCTGTATGCATATTGTTCAGTCCTACACCCCTTCATTATGTCACAGATAGCTTGCATTGCAGACAGTTATGCCCAAAAAAGGCCTGTCAAGATGTATAATTTTATTTATAAAGATTAATGATAACATAGATACGTAATAAAAACAGTATATTTCATCCCAGCATTGCTGTCAGCTAAAAGATTGTGTGTGAAGCTAGCTGTAATTCAGCTACTCCTTAAAGTGAGTTCAGCAATGCGCACGCACCTTTTACGTACCGTTAGCACCATACATAATTAATCAGATTCATTAACATTCAATATTTTGGAATCCCATTTTCCCATGTCTCTGCAAGTCCTCAAAATATGACACTTTAGCCAATAGCTTGCTGTAATGGAAAAGTGCCCCAGACAACTACCCAACAAGTATGAATAAATAGGACTATATGTAACACATGACTGATGCCCTCCAATGGTCTGATACTATCCTATATGCTCCAACTTTAAAATGTGATTTGGATAAATTTACTGCTCATACCATTGCTACCTGCTACTTGAGTGGGACTTCAGTTAGCATTTTTCTCAAAGCATTTTTTGGAACAAGTTTCACCTGCAAGACTGAGGAAGTAGACCAAGATGGGGCTTTGGCATGTCTGGGTGCTGAAATGCACCAAAGCGGAGACCATCCATATGATCATTGTCTATGCTGGACATGAGCAGAGGATGTAAGCACATCCTACGAACTTTGCCATGATCAAGATATGGAACCTGATTGTAAGGGGGCATTCCAGACAGACTAGGATCTATTGGAATGGCTTGTAAGTCTGTCACCATTATGATGATTTGCATTGGAGAGACACTGAAGAGCTTTGTCAGAGGGTGGCATTGGTCTGACACCATCACACACATGCCTACAGTAAATTTCATAATCTACACTTTAACACCAACATCATAATAAATGTATTTCTTAAATAGATCAATTTAGAGACTGTTTCAATTGCATTTAATGGGTGTCTGCACTGATAATAGTAATGCAAATATAGTTAACATTACTGTGTAGACATCTTCTGGGGTTATCTGCAACTACACTGTGCTAGTGTACACTGTCTGAATAAACTTTGATTAAGACTGTACATTCACACATATAGCTGTGAATAATATACCATAAATATTCTTTTTAGAATTTTCAATGGCCTGTTCCATTAATTAGATCAAATAGTTAAACAATATGTTAAAGTAACTGCTGATCTCTTACTTGTGTGTGCTAATCCCACTGTAGGCTGTTTTTTAAATAGTGGTGGTTATGTAGATAATTTTGAACATAGCATATGGAAGACCTATGTTTGTTTGACTACTATACAGTACAGCGTTTTACACATCTAGCATGACCATGGTTCACTGATAACTATAGTGCTTAGGGCCACGGATGACGATGCATTTTTCAATTATTTGTAACATTTAAGAAGCATCACAGAGTATACTTTTGTATGTATGAATGCTGAGTAATACATACTTTATTAGGCTCTAGATTATTGAGAGTACCTTATTATAATATCCATGTTTATTGTACTCACTTTCATGAATGTTAGAGCAATGCAGGTCAGCATGGCTACCCTATTTGGATTTTGTAAAAGATAATGCAACTATAAGACTGTTAAATACTGACACATACTACTGCTATAAGATGGATTCCATTGTTATGCCATAGAAACATCCCAGGGTAATTATGTATGATAGATGGCATTATGCTTTCTCTTAGCTCAACCTGTTAGGCTATAGGCTGAGGTGAAAATGTCATTGATAAGATTTACAATCATATAATTGACACACAGGCCGTCAAGTCCATCTATGTGATTTCCACATTATGAAAGTTGGAGTGTCAAAAAATCACCTTAACAGTTGTCCAAATTTGTTCCCTTCTGGACTCATCTTAGCACTTGTTCCAGAGTCTAGAGCAGTAGGGAGTTTTAGAATTTCATGTTTGTGTTGGGTATATTCAGCATAATGACCTTCAGGGAAAGGTTTCAGGCAATGGTCTACTCAACCATCTGTGTGTTGAGTTTATGATAGTAAACCCATGGATATATGTGGGTTTGAATCCTCATATTTTTGATTTTATTTTGATAATTCTGTATTTACTATTTAAAAGCAGGTATGAGAAATGTTTGTTCAGTTATGCAGTATTGCTTTTTACATATCTAGCATATATCTGATACATTAACATCTAGACTGCTTACATCTTGCATGACTACGAATGTCTCCATTATCTGCAAAATTCTAGGAACATCCAACCGTAATTCTGTACAAATCATGCTGTCTCTTAGGCCAACCTGTTAAGCAACAGCCCAGTGTAAATGTGCCATGGATGCATGTGAGTTCAAATCCTGGAGAGTGTTTTTGATGTTATTCTGATACTTTTGTATTTATTATTTAAACAGAGATATGGGAGATAATCGTGTGTTTAGTTATGTAGTATAGCTTTTTAAACATTTAGTATATACATGGTGCATTAATGGCTATAGCATTTAGGTTTTGGATTACTACGAATATTTCTGTTATCTACAACATTTCTGGAAACATTCTAGCTGTGTCAATATTACTGTTATGTGTAAACCCTTGGCAATACAGGTTACCTATACTTTTTTAATGCCACGATATTATGTCATAATCCATTCTAGTTTATCATTGACTGCCCTAACTAACTTACATCTTGATGTATGAGATAGCAGTGACGAACATGACTTATATCTGTCAAGGGCATGCACATGTTCTGTTGCAATATATGAAACTCAGGGAACTCTGAATTGTTGCAGCTATTTGTTATTGCTGTGACTAGTGTGCTGACATGCAGTCAGAAATGCATGCTTTTGTGTTTCAAATGCACATCACATGGTGGAAGCCAGACTTTTCTTTTACCCACCCTGAAATTTAGGAGTATAAATTCATGTGTTTAATTCTTCCATGCTAGTCATTCAGTTGAGCTTACATCAATCCAAGTAATCACAGCCAAGATGGATTAACTAGTCAGGTCAGTGTCAGGGGTTGTAGTGCAAATCTAGATGAGCGCTGCAGGTTTAAATCTTAGTTCCTCCAGTTTGTATACAGGATTGAAAGCAACATAGCAGTAAATGACTGTGCAAAATGTAAAATTGTGTTTTATGTCAACACTAGAGGACATGTGATTCTCAGTATTTTTCACTGTTATTTTGTACATAGCAAACATCATATATTCACCAGACATGATCCTTCTGTGGCAGTAATACATCCTGTTTCCCCTCTTGCAGGTGATGAATTCAAGGCCCAGAATCAAGCTCAGTGCATCAAGCACATGCACAGGCTGGAGGAGCAGTGGAGGAAGATAGATATTTGTTATAACTGTCAACATTACTTTCCCCTGAAGTAATTATTACATTGTTAACAAAATTATTTTGCTTACAGTTTCAGGCATGTAAATATTAATGCCAGACTACCCACAATGCATTTGCAAGGTAACTTCATAAATAAATTAATTTCACTGCAATAATCATTGATTTCTTGTGAATAACATTATAGATTTATTTTAAACATTTTTGCTTGAGTTATATGCTGGGTATGTTTGAAATACAGACTATTTTGTTTTTTTTTAAGTCACAACCTAAATAACAGACATCTCATGTTACTGCCACAGTGCTTGCACCTGGACCACTTCATATATATGTTAATTGTGTTGTTATTAATTTTTGACCAGCAGGTAGTAGTGTTCACTGACTGTTATGTTGTGTGTAGCCTGCACACTCTCTTACTGAATAGGGGTCTGCTGTATCAGCATTCTGAATGCTGTTGGTAGACAATTGCTAGCATGTACTTCAATTAACATGTGCAGCATTTTTGTATAAAACCTCTGTGATAGTTTGTTTGACACAAATTTTCATTCCATTTTTGATTGTGCATGAAGCATTAGAACTGGACAGATTTGTAAATAAGAGTACCTACAAATGTAAGTAGTGATACATTAATTGATGAACAGTAATGTGTGTGGGTGTGACATAACTAAAATTTTTACGTATCATGTGCTGTCACTGTGGCTATAATTGTCCAGTTGTTCTAAGGTGATGTATTGCATTCCACTACTATGATATTGTGATGTAAGCCATTAACCATATCAGATTGCTCATCTGATTTGCATATATATTTTAAGTCGACCTCTGTTCTTTCTTACAATATATGGATAATAAACATCTATTATACAAGGGATGTCAACATGACACATTACTTGAACATAAACCGCAGTTACATTTGAGAGTAAGTCTTACATTGACACCTTAATAATTGTGTGAGGCACACATATGAATTGTGGATGACGGAAGTAAAGATTTTCTGTCAGACTGTCTGCTTGCCGGTGTTGTAAGGCATATGTCAAGTGTTTTACACTACAGGCCCTATTCAAAATGTTATGCTGTCAGTGTCGGTATAGGCTTACAGTGTAGCAAGTGTTTTAGAATGTAAAACCATGTCAGTGTTGCATGCCACAGTGTTATGGCATGTCATATCTGGCTTGATATGTCATGACATATATGTCTGTGCACCTTTGTTTTTTGAACAAAAAAACAGCATTTTCTAAAATAAACTGTGCACTGCATGCTGTGTAATGCACTGTTATAACATAATGATACTGTATGATGAACACAGTGATCCACACGTGGCCTTCTATTCATATCCATTCACAACCTCTTTTTCCCATTTTTGCACATGGGATCAGGATGTCACTTCAACATTGACAATCATCTAGATCCAAGGTTTACAACACCAGGTGGCTAGCCCTGCCACAGTAGTTCATCCACACCACACACTTGCACATCTTTGGAATGTGTGAGGAAACCCATGTGAACACACAGAGGACATGCAGACTCCACACAGAAGGCACCCCAGCAGAGAATCAAACCGAGGAACCTCTTGCTGTGAGGTGACAAGAGCTGCTGCCCTCCTTCTACTGATATCATCAATGCATATTGATAATAAGACACTGAAAATGCTGCATGATCATGACTGTAAACCTGCTACCCTCAATTTTTTTCATCTGTCAATTACATTTTAATGGTGAGAGAAATTAAAAAGCACCAGATGCAGCCTAAAGTGGGATCAATAAAAATGTACAATACTAAAAATAGTAAAAGAAGATCCAACCAAACATAGCTAAAAACATAAAATTTAAAATTAAATTTAATATTTGATAACTGCTTTCAAGCCAACAAGCTCTTCATTGGACCAATACAATACAAAACACTGAAACAGAAACACTTAAGTACTTCTTCTTCTTCTTTCAGCTTTTCCCAGTTAGGGGTCGCCACAGTGAATCACTTGTCCGCTGATGATTGGCAGTAGAGTTTTACAGTGTCAAGTTGCCAGCCCGGCACCCAACCTTCCACAGAAGGCACACACATGCACACACTCACACCTAGGGCCAAATTAGAGTGTCCAATCCACATACAGCATGTTTTTGGGATGTGGGAGGAAACCGGAGCACCCAGAGGAAACCCACGCGCCCACAGGGAGGACATGCAGAGTCCATACAGAAGGCACCCCAGTCAAGGATCAAACTGGAGAACCTCTTGCTGTGAGGTGACAACGCTAACCGCTGCACCACCATGACCACCCAAATCACATGATAAAAACCAATTAGTCAATAAACTAATCTCCTGACTTTCAACAAAGGTCTTAAATGAACCATAGCATTCAAGCCATAGTCTTTATCAGCTTGCAGTTCTACTACCCATCTGTTCTCTGCCTGCTAAGTGAAATTCTTGACTTCACCACCCCTAACTGAAGACTAATCGAACCCTTAAAGAGGGGATTTTAGAGCATCTTCATGATATCTGCAAATGTAAAGCCAGTAATGCACTGGCTAAAACATGCAGCTGAGTTTCCTGGACATTTCTTTACATTTAGGGTGCTTCAGCTGCTCACTACAAGTCCAAGGGGTGGTGATGTCAAGAATTTTGCTGAGAAGGTGACCAAGGAGGGGAGAGAAAGGGTCTATTTGAATTACGGAACAGCAACAATATATGGATATGGCCAGAGTATATGTTTGTAACACCACTGCAGCACACAGCAGAAGGATGAAATATTGAACTTGATTACAATCCTAGTGATTTGGGCCATTTAAGTCAGATTCTTCAGATAGATGTGAACCCACTCCTGCATATGACTTAATAAATGGTGTTATTGGCACTGGTGAAGTGGAGGGTGAGTTGGAAGACTTTGAGAGCTTTTTGTTGCTAGAAAGGGATCTAGATAACAAGTTACACAAAATAAAGAGGTTACAGTGGCAACCCTTGAATTTGGTGACATGTCTCCACCATAAGATTGTGCTGAGGGGATTACGCATTTTGAGAATGCCTGCATATGGTGAGTTGTATAATTACTTAAAAGTTGGAAAGCCCTGAATTTGGAGCTTAGTTTCAGTTATATGAGGCTTCTCATAGACTTTTTTCTCCCAGTTGAGAAAAAAACTATTACAAGATATAGAGAGACTTCATAAGGGTATTTTTGATAAATATACCTCTCATTTTTACTTTATAAAAATGGATACAATGTATGACAATATTGCTGTACATGACAATAAGCTGCAGTAACAGAAGAAGAAAAAGATTGAACATGGTTTTACTGATTTTAAAAATGGTAATATTTTTGTATGGCCCAGGGGTAATTGTTTGGAAGTAGATGAAGCTGTAGTATCTGGTGTTGAGCTGAGACAGGCAGTATCTAGTACCTTGACCACTAGGAAGGCTTCCTACCATGAAGGGTTCCATTAAATCTAATGTAGTCACATTAGATATCAGCTGTCATTCAAATAGTAGTTACTGCTTCTGATTTGGGAGCACATCTGAAAGGTGTGGATGTATCTACTAGGAAGCCATTTTTTCCGGAGTTACCAGTCTCAGTCAAACAATTGAAGACATCCAGACAAGGGCGATCCCAGAACCATGGGCACAAGCAGAGGAAAGTGTCAGTAGAGTAGAAACAGGGAATGCTAACAAGAGATTTCAGATAAGCTCTACCTCCCTGTTTTTTTTAATTTATCTTCATATGAATTAACTAATGCACAATTATTGATCCTTAATAAGTGTCTTTCATTCATTCCTGCTAAGCCCTCAGTTTTCAGTAACATCATACTGGACCTTAGACTGTTTACTAGAAATGTGTTATTGAAAACTGTCTTTCATACTCAGTCTGCACCAGTAGAGCTTAGAAAACCTAGTTTATATGTCCCTCCACCTCATCCACTCACTGTAGCACTTTTGAAAGTGTGAGAATCAGACATTTACAAATGTTTGAATGACTCACAGCACCAGTATTTTTATAATATGACCAAGGAGGAGAGAGAGAGGGTATTTGAATTACAGAACAACAACTATATATGGATATGGTCAGTGGATAAAGGAGGATGTGTGTTCATTTTAAATAAAAATGATTATTTGAAATATATGTGGGTGATTTCTGATGTTGATACTTATTCCTTAGTCAGCAGACTTAAAATCAATTCCTTGATAAGGTCAGTGAAAGACAGCCTATATGATTTTCTTATGACTAGGCTACTTACTCAGGATGAGTATGAATTTTTATTGGTTGATGGACCACTTATTCCCATCTTACATGGTTTACCTAAGGTCCACAAAAGCTTAAGTTAGCCCTGATGAGATTAATAGTCTCTGGAAGGGGGTGGCTGACAGACCCACTATCTATTTTTATTGAAAAGAAGTTGAGACCAGTACGGGATAAGTGTCTGAATGTACTGGACGATAGCCAACATTTTTTATTTGACTTATATGACAGTATAGAAGGCAACATTTTTGCCTCCAGCTGTTTGATGGTCACTATGGATGTTCAGTCCCTGTTTATGTGCATCCCCAATGATCTTTGGAAAGAGGCATTGAGATTATTTTTAACTAGAAGAAATGAGTATAATAATGAGCAGATCAAGCTTTTGTGTTTTTTTCTTGAGTTGGTGCTCACCAGCAATGTTTTTGTGTTTGAAGAAAAATTTTATATTCAAAGGTCGGGCGTAGCTATGGGGACACCATGTGCTAACAGCTACACTAACATGGTGATGGCCAATTGGGAGAGAGAAGATATTTTGGGAAATGATGTTTTTTCATCCTACATATAGTACTACGGGCGCTTTGTGAACAATATTTTTATGTTGTGGGATGGTTCATGGGAGGTCCTTGATTAATTTATTTGCTATGTGAATGAGAGCAGGAGTTTCTTAAGAATACTTATGAATGCTCAGACTGTGAGATTAACTTTTTAGATGTTTGTATCCACAAGGAAGAGAATGGAAAGCTACAGCGCTAGTCTGTTTATTAAAGGATGTTGGAGGAATAACATCCTTCACAGAACATGCATGCATCCTGCACAAACATATAAGAGTATCATGAAAGGCCAATTTATGAGAGCCTCTAGGCTGCACACTAAAGAATCTTAAGTCCATTGTGCTCTGGATAGACCTTCTTCCAATTTTAATGACAGGGGATATAGAGCTTGTGAGATAGACAGGTTTCATGCTGTATCTAACTTTAGAACAACAAGGGCTAAGCCCTATTTTTCTAAGAGAATTATAAGTGAATCCAGAAATTCCATTGATCGGTCAGTGAACAGGGATATAACCTGGATTGCATTGACATTCTAGTAACATCAATATGGTCTGTGATATGATTAAGAGGCTTTGGTCTATTTTAAGGGTAGATGACACCAGTGGTCAGATTGTTGGTGATTCCCATCTGTTTTGCTTCAAGAACTCTCTATCTCTAAAGAGGCAGCTTTGTTATGACTAAAAAAGTAAGGAACCATCTTTACATACCAGATCTATGAGGACAGGGGCATTTCTCTTCCGAATTTGCAGTGCTTGCAGCTCTATATCTGAGAATAAATGTTTTGTACTTCTAACAACGGGGAAGAGATACCAGCTGAAGTTGTATGCTGACTGCGAGTTCTGATTTGATTTATTTATCTATTTGCCAGTAATGTTGTCATTGTTATGTAGGGAAGACTAACCAAACCCTTAAAGAGCAGATTTTAGAGCATCTTTATGATATCCACAAATGTAAAGCCAGTAATGCACTGGCTAAACATGTAGCATAATTTCCTGGACATTTCTTTAAGTTTATAGTGCTTCAGCTGCTCGCTAGGAGTCCGACGGTTGGTGATGTCAAGAAGAAGGCGGTGACCAGATGGATAGTGGAACTGCAAACTGATAAAGACTATGGCTTGAATGCCATGGTTCCTTTAACACCCCTGCTAAAAGCCAGCCAGGAGATTAGTTTATTGACTAATTGGTTTTTATCATGTGATTTGTTGGATTTAGTACTTAAGTGTTTCTGTTTCAGTGTTTTGTATTGTATTGGTCTGAAGAAGAGCTTGTTGGCTTGAAAGCTCTTACCAAATATTAAATTTAATTTTCAATTTTATATTTTTAGTTGGATCTTCTTTTACTACCTATTTTACATTTTAATGGCACCTGTAATGTATCATGACGCACCTTAATCAAACATGTCACAGTTACTGTCTCATATGTTTGGATCATGTTAATGGCATACCATTAGGGTCTTTAACATTATTTATGTACACATCTGATTGTGTTGCATAACAGTCATGTGCAATGTATGATAGACAACTGTTTTTTTACACTGTTATGGATTGAAGTAATGCCTTTCATCACATATAGTGTTATACTTGCATAAGGTCATACATTACTGTAGTGTGACATACTGAATGGTTTCCACATGTAGATCATGTCAGTTTGGTTATGTTATGTACTCATAGTTTTAGGGGAAGGAGTCTTATGTGTTATTTATTTTAAGTGTTTAACCTTGACAGAGGGTGGGACCTGTAGCTGCTCTCCTATTGGATGATGGAGATGATGACATGCCAGACCACTGCCAGGATTATTGGACCCCAAGGACCAGTAAGTTGACAGGGTCAGTGATGATGATGATGATTACAGACCAAGACCTGCATGTGCCATTATTCCAGTCTGCTGTAGGAGACATCCACCTCCAACACATGAAGATGATTTCTGGGATCAGATGCAAATGAGCAACCTGATGGGGAGTTTTTTCCAGGACAAGGGGTGGGCTATGTGCATCTCCTTCCAGGAGATCACATATGAGATAATTCGTGATGTTCAACCCAT
Source organism: Protopterus annectens (assembly GCF_019279795.1). Lineage (NCBI taxonomy): Eukaryota > Metazoa > Chordata > Ceratodontiformes > Protopteridae > Protopterus > Protopterus annectens. The sequence goes on along the minus strand of NC_056726.1, from coordinate 205,453,239 downwards.
CAGGGTGGCCTCTCGGGACCAAAAGTATTGTTTATGTGATCCAATTATTTAATGCTGCCACCATAGTGTTTAAAATATCACAAAATGCACTGTATAGGCACAATAGTACAGGCATAGTGAATTGTTGTTATGCTTGTCTGATAAATGTCTTACCATCCACTGCAGATATCATGGGATAGGTGGCATTATGTTTCACCTGCAGTATGACACTCATTACCACTTTACACATGTGGTAATCAATTTGATGTACATGATGTGCTGTACTTAATGCATACACTGCTCCATATAGCAGGGGTGCTACTCCTTACCTCTGTGAGTGTGTACTACTATGCATATAGTGCAGCATACTACTGTAATGTCCAATAAACTGTGGTTCTGCATGTGACAGATATGAATCTCGCTGTTGCCATGATGCAAGTGAGTCACAAGTATTCTACTTGCATTGATACACTGTATATGTGGGTGGGATGGCAGCAACTCACAAACTGCATTATTCCAATAGTTAACACATAACACAGTGAGATGGGTCAGTTTCATTTATTTGCACATGTTATCTGTGATTATGCCTTGCACCCATTTCTCTATTGGTTGTTACTGTCTTATGTCTGTTCAACAACATGACTGCAGCTTGCACCTGTGATTTCTGTTATATTGTTGTGTCATGCTGTCACTCTGGAACAATGGCTTTGTGTGTGTGGCATGTAGTGGCAAATATTGTACAATGTTATATCAGATAACTCTGACTGCTATATATATATGGGCAAGTATCCTTCACATACTACATGGACAGTCACTGTTTTGTTACTGTGCATTCAGTGGAGTTGATTCTGTATTTAGCATAATTCCTGAATACTGTGTTTGTCATTCTCTGTTACATTGCAACATGCATGAATATTTGCATACATCCCCATATTTAGACAAGTGTAGTACATTTGCAATGATTTACATACATGTACATGCCTCTGCACATATCATGAGTGAGACACTAATGTCCTTTTACTTTGGAACTGAATACATTCAATTTTCCCATGTTCCTGCACTGTACTGTTGTTCACAGGACTGCCCTTTACTTAGTCATACAAATGGATGGTGATGTGTGTGTGTGTATATATATATATATATATATATATATATATATATATATATATATATATATATGTATATATATATATATATATATATATATATATATATATATATATATATATATATATCAATAAGGGTGGTTGTTGCCCCTGTTGTATTATGGTGTCATGACAGTATATGTATGTATGTGATATTGAATCTTATTTTGTGTACCTATGCATCTTACTGTTTAATGGTTTCACATTACTGTGTTTATGTAATTTGTTCACAGACATGTTTAGAGCCATTGGTGATGCAGTCTACCCATGTGACATATGTTTGCCATTTGCTTCAATGTACCCTTGGTGGACTTTCACACCATCCTATGTGGTGAACACATGCATGTGCAATGTGACCCTTAGATAAGGCTGTCCAGCTTTATTGTATGTCTACTTTCATTTGTTGGCATATCCTTACTGATGTGGACCTGTGTTATCTACCTCCCTTCTACATTATCATCATTGTCATGGGGTTCCACTGTTAGAATACTACCTTGTGCCAACAGTTTGGGGAATATACACATGTAAGGCATATGCACTCAATGTGCTGGCAATTGCTTAGGTTCCATCATTGTTCATATTATACTTGATTGTTGAGTATTACTCAGGAGTTTGTTTTCTTCATTCCTATGCACAAGCTACAATTCCTTATCTATCATTACTCATACATGTCTTACCATTTACATAATATTTCATGCCATAAGTGTGTGGATGTGTGCTGACATTTCTTTCTGACAGGATCATGTTAATCCACTGCAGGTCCTGCATATACAGTAACACATCTGTGTTGCCCCTGACATGTCTTTGTCATATGCATTCCATTTCACACATTTGGTCTGTGTAGAGTTATTTGTGTATTAAACCATAACCAATGCACTCAGGTCACTCCACAACAAGTACAAATATGACTTTGTCATTGTCCATATTGGTGTGAACGACCTGAGACATACCTCCCTGGGCTACATGAAAAGAGACATGGAAGAGCTCTCAGATCTTGTAGTCCAGGCAGGTATGACCCTAGCCCTGAGTAGCATCCTGCCATTGCCCAGAATGATACCGCAGTACAAGGACAAAATTATTGGCTTCAACAATTGGCTAAGCATCTGGTGTCATTCTAAGGGGATCCAGTATCTGTCTGCCTGGGACGACATGGTTGACAGACCACGATGCTTTGCCAGAGATGGCCTGCACCTGTTGCCCCTGGGATTCCGGATACTGGCTAAGGTTCTTGCTGCCCCTATAGTGCCTTTTTTAGGCAAGGTTCAAATGACAGATTCATCACTGTAACAGGAACATGCAAGCAAAAACTGAGGGTAATGCTACTCAATGCCAGAAGTCTAAATCTCAAAATGCACTCACTTGAGGCACTCCTTAAAATGGAGAACATTGATATCTGTGCAGTGACTGAGACCTGATTCAAGGCTCTAGAGAGCATCCCTGCATTACCAGGCTATAACTCATACAACACATTTGGCCCTCTAACCTGGACCAGAACACCAAAGGTGGAGGTGTGTCCATATTCATTAAGGATATCCACACCTCAAGGCTAGTTGCACAGCACAACGCATCTGAGGTTATCCAAGTGCAACTAACTCTGGGCAAAACTGCAATCCAAATTGTAGCTTGCTACAGATCCCCCACCATGCCGCAGGATTCCCACTCCTCTTTTCATGATGTACTGGAAAATAGTAGGGTTCAGCCAAACACCCTAATAATGGACGATTTCAACTACCCCATCATTAACTGGGAAAACTACTCATGTACCAACTCCTTCGCTTAACGCTTTCTGGAATTATTAAACTCCAATGCCCTGGATCAACTTATCCACAACCCCACCAGGGGCAACAATATCCTAGGTCTAGTCATTACCAACATGAGTGACCGATGTTCCACACCTGAAGTCAACTCCTCGTTGGTCCAATCCGACCATAAGCTAATCACCCTAGATATTCACATCCCACCAGCAGCCCCCATTAAGGAAACCACAGTAAAAAATTTCTCCAAAGCCAACTTCATGCTTCTTAAGACAGAAGTGGTGAACTTCATGACACCCATACTGATGGACAATACAGTTACGGCTGCGGAATCCTACACAAATGCACTCTATAAGCACTTACACAAGTGCATGGATTATGCTATCCCAAACAGAACCAAGACAAAATCCTCCAAAACAGGAAGCCAATCTGGTGGTCCCCTGCCATAAACAAACTCTACAACAGCAGGAAGAAACTGTTGCAAAAGAGAGTAAAATCCCAGGAGTGGAGGAGCTCCCTGGTCAGCCTCAGTAAGAAGCTAAGATCCCTTATAAGATCCTCCAAAGCTAGCTATGAAAACAAAATTGCCACTGATTCTAAGGGTAACCACAAAGCATTCTATAGCTATGTCAAGAATCTCAATGGCAACACCCAGATCTGCTCTGAGTTAGAGCACAACTGCATGAAAATTACAGAGCCAACTGATATTGCCAACATCCTGGCAGACAGGTTCAGTGCTAACTTTACCCCCCTCTCACCCCATAAAGGGCCCATATCTACACAGGAAGAATGCAGAGTCCCTGTAATCACATCTATGCAGGTAAAAGCTGCACTATCTAAAACCAAAAACACAGCATCCATGAGACAGGACAACATCCCAGGCTGCATTTTACACAAACTTCAGAACGAACTGGCTCCCACCTAAGCACAATGTTCAATCATAGTCTCACGTCAGGCTTTGTGCCCACTGAATGGCGCACAGCAACAGTTATCCCACTCCACAAAGGGGAAGCCACCACTGATCCTGGGAACTATCGCCCTATTAGCCTGATGAGCCTGATCTGCAAGGCCATGGAATGTATCATCATGGAACTCATAAACAAAGACATTGGTAATCTCCAAACTCTGGACCCTAACCAGTTCAGGTTTTTGAAAGGCAGATCATGCCTTCTGAACCTGATTGACTTCTTTGAGGCAGTCCCCAAAGCTGTAGACAAGAGTAAGGTGGTTCACACAGCCTATCTTGACCTCGCCAAGGCTTTCAACATTATCCCCCATTCTGGAATTATTGCTAAACTCATTAAACTAGGTATAAATCTCTACCTCACAAGATGGGTTGCAAACTGGCTCACTGACAGAACCCACACTGTAAAAGTTGCAGACTCCAAATCTGACTTCAAACCAGTGACACGTGGAGTACAATAGGGTTCAGTCCTGGGACCTCTCCTGTTTGGTATCTACTTCTCTAAAGTACAGGCTAACACAGAAGGCCTCTGGCTAATGAAGTTCACAGATGGCTGCAAACTAGGAGGCATAGTCGAGTCCCCAAATGATGTGGACATCCTACAGAAGGGCCTCACTGAGACAGATGCCTGGTGTCAGAGGCATGGCCTCAAGCTCAATGCCAAAAAGTGCATTGTCATCCCCTTTGGTAAAAACTCTGTATCCATGAATTACCACATAAATGGCAGTATGCTTAATGGCAAATGTGTGATAAGAGACCTTAGGATCCGGTGGATAGTAGTCTTTCCTTTGATAATCACATCTCCACAGTAGTCAGGAAATCCTTCTATGTTGCACACCTCATCACAAAAGGGTTCTTATCCAGGAAAAAAGAGGTCATTGTTCCCCCTTTACTTGGCACTCACTAGACCCATTAGAGAGTACAGTGCCCCTTTTGGAATGTACCTCCCAATACATCTGCAGCAGCTGGAAAGGCCACAGAAGTACCTCACAAAGAGGATTACTGGCCTCAAATAGATGCCCTACACTGACCGTCTCAAAAACTCCAGTTTTACTCTGTAGCATATTGCCTACTCCTAGGAGATCTCTGCCAAACATATAAAGCTATGTTAATCCCAGAGCTATTGGACATGCTGCACCTAAAGAAATCCCAATCCCTCTGAGTTACATGCTCTAGGGACCTAAATCTTGTCACCATAATAAACAGGACATGCTGGAGGGATAGATTCCTGTCCCAGAGACTTCCCATACTCTGGAACAGACTACCTATCTATGTCAAGCAAAGTTCCTCATTAGCACTCTTCAAGAAAAATCTTGATGAGTGGATGGGAAATAGGAAATACACCCCGGGGATCACTTCTGTGGCTCTGCTCGACAGGGGCACAGGAAACTAACTTTCTTGGGTGGTGTAAGCCAGGGAACCTTGTTGGCTAAGCTTACTTAAGCCCTTGGGCCGATAGCCTAGTACATACCTATGAACCTAAACAGTCATGTTTGCTTTACTGCAGTGCTGCTGTTTGGCACTATGCTTGGATGTTTGCCTTTCCCATATAGGGTTGGAGGTTGTAGTCTATCCTCCACTTGTCTTCTCCTGAATTTCCTTGGCAGAATTTGCCCATCCATGCTGTTGCTTGGCTTATACTTGCAATGCTGGCAGACTACTTGATGTTGAAATTTAATATTCACTGTGCACTGCAATCCATATTTATTTCCCTATAACACACAGACCTACCATCAGTTATACACATTCAGGTATAATTTTCACACAGTTTGTAACATCCCTGCACTGCATACTGCATACGTACACAATATTTTCTGCACTGCACCATAGACAATATGTATCCCTGCCCTGTTTGTCCATTTTCCTTCACCCATGTTGTAGAGTGTGTTGTCTGTGTACCTTACCTCTCCCTTATGTGTATTTCCAATCTTTGTCTGTCAAATATTGTGATATTTATTTATATATTTATACCTGATGCTTTGCCCTCCACCTCTTTCCCTGTCTTTTCCATTCCTTCTATTTTCAAAAAAAACTAATAACAAATTTGACTTATTCCTACAAAAAAAAAAAAAAAATACTCATGCCCCCCTGACTGTTCCTTAAATTTTCCTAATTCATCATACCTCTATTGTGTCCCTCTTCTTCACCCTTACCCACATCTGCTTTTCTATCATCCTATTTCCTTAGGTGTGTGTGTGTATGTGTACTTGCGTTACTCACCTGCATCCTGCACCCATTGTTAGCTACCATTAGCCACGGTGATGTGACTGTGATTGCCATTTGCTCTAATTAATATTTTTATTTGTAATTTTATAGATGCCAAATATTCTGATGACCCTATTCATATATACCCATACAAGAACAAAGATGAAATCTGTGATTGCTTATGTATATTTGTCAGTTATTGAATGGATTGCTGCAGATATGTATTACTTTAGTAATTTTTTGTTAGTTGCATTGAGCTTCTATAATTTCCATAGATGTACATTGGTAATGTACTTAACAGTTTATGAAACACTTTTCTTGACACACAGATTTGATGTAACTGCTTGAGAGTGAGCAGACATTGCTGAATAAATATGTTTTGCACGACATTATTACATGCACACTGAGGCATATTTATATATTTCTTGTTTATCTGCAGCTTTTGCATAGAACTCAGTGAAATGTGCCAGCTTCCGCAAACTTTATGGCATCCAGACTTTCGTGTATACTATTTAAAATATCATCTAACATTGAGCTTGTCTTGTTTAATACTTATTGCTTGGAATAGATCATCCTATAGGTATATTATCCTATCTTGTTAAACCTTGTTAATGTGCATTTTTTAACTGTATTTTTTCTCTATTCCAAGCTGTATATTACATGGAATTTCCTTGCCATGGTATTCATGAACCCAGGTTATGCTTAGAATAGGTTCCTAGTGGAACATTAAACAAATTAAAATACTTAAACAAATGAATAAACAATGAATTTATTATATAAACTATTGTATCTCTTCCCTACCTTTCTTTGGACTCACCTAGTGTACTGCTTACTTACTTTTGTTCTAATGACATGTTGCTGCAGATGGGCCTGTGTAGTTAGGATCACATTCTGTCTGAGGTCAAACTTTTGTTTATCAACTGGGGCATGACGGCTAATATAATCACTGATGTGCAGGTTTCTGGATTCAGACCTGACTGCTGACATAACTCTGAACTGTGCAGATTTCCATGGAACATTCAGAATTTTGCCTCTTACTCTTGATCTGTTCCTCATAACATTTTTGGTATTCTGTCAAATAATTGAGGATTGAAGTCTGAAACTAATGACAGACATTTCAGTTTCAGACTTCATACCCTTCAGAAAATTCATGCTAATGCAAAATTTGTTATTCCATTGACTTTCTAAGTTTATAAGGGCAATATTTAAAAACTGTCCCTATTTTGAGCCTCTGTCCACCATTATATCTGGCTTTGTCCAGACTTCTTGCACTAATTGGTTGAGAGGTATGACTTCTGGTCACCATATGGATTTTCAGCAGGTACTCATTTTAGTCTCGATTAGCCTTAGCCCAATGGTTCAGTTTGTGTTTGAAAATGGTTCAGGAACAAACAATTCACTTTCCTAGCAAATAAATAAATAAATACATAAATAAATAACATGTACTATGGGAAAGAAGATCTTAGGCTTGCAATATGTCAATCTGCTTATGGAAATCATTGATATTTTTGCCCTGCATAATGGGTAGCTCATGTAGTGATGCATTCTATGCTTCCTCAGAAGTCATGAATTTTGATATGTGGAGCTCTTTTACCTCCCTCTTTCAACCATACTGTGACAATGCCTTTGCACAGGAAACAGTTATTAGAAGGTTTCTTTGCATCCAGCCTGAGTTGCTATCTATTTTGGCAAAAGCCAGGTTGCTGGTGCTATAAATGAATTATCCAGTGAATATACCAATGAAGCAGTCTTCCTCTTTTCATCTTGTCCAACTGCTTCAGCCTTGTCTTCTTATGTAAAGCCTTATCATTAAAATTTCATGTGGGTAGTACAGTGCTTCTCTATTGCAGAGCAAAATTCAGCAGTCACCTAGGGCCAACTGGCTTGGGGGGCATTGGCCAGGGAGGGGGCCCACTTGCCAGGGAATGCCACAAAAACTTGCATTTCTTCTTTAAGAATGGTTCTGTGTGAATTACATTTCTTCTTTAAGGACACACACGGGGTGCATCCTTAATAGTGTCTGTACATGTGTCTTTGGTACGATGCATGCACATTCATACTGAAAAGGAGTGAGTGTGCGAGTTAAGAAACAAAATGAGCATGGATGCTGTTCCGGATGAACAGATCATTCCTGAAATAGGTTAGCAGAGAACTGTTTGTGTGTGTGTGTGTGTGTGTATGTGTGTGTGTGGGGGGTCTATATCAGAACATAGAATTTTTAAAACTTCGAATGTTTTAATATCAACCTGTTTTAATCGAACGCTAAAAATAGCGAAGCTGCAGAACACCAAATTCTTTCCTAAGGAAAGAATTCGGTTGGCCGGTTCTGTGGCTTCGCTATTTTCAGTGCTGTGGTGGAGATTTACATGTCGGATTCAGGTAAGTGTTCGATTGTGTTGTTGTTAGGATTAGGGTGCGGGTTAGGTGAGTTAGGGTTAGGGCACAGGTTAGGTGAGTTAGGGTTAGGTGCGGGTTAGGTGAATTAGGTTTAGGGGTGGGTTAAGTGAGTTAGGGTTAGGGCACTGGTTAGGTGAGTGTCCGATAGTGACGGACCTTAGGGTTAGGGTTTGGGTTAAGGTAAGTGGATAGATAGTAGTGTATGTATAGTTTAGTGTAGGGTTAGTTGTAGGATTATAAGTTTATGTGTGTGTATTGATGTTTTTTAGGTGTGCTTGTGTTGTGTGTATGTGTTTCGGAATAGCAAATTTATTCGCTGTTCTGAATGTTGGATATTATGTGGTTTAGATATTTTAGGTTCGATGAAATAGCGTTTGCTATTTTCATCTTTTGATAACGTGATATAAATGCTGTGTGTGTGTGTGTGTGTGTGTGTGTGTGTGTGTGTGTGTGTGTGTGTGTGTGTGTGTGTGTGTGTGTGTGTGTGTGTGTGTGTGTGTGGTATGCCCCAGTTAGGAATGGCAGGTTGCTTAACCCATTCAGGGTTCAGGCTCAAACCCTATACCTTCATTGCAGGACTCTAGAGTCTGAGTCATTGGTTTATAGGAGATTACTAGGTTAATGGCTTAAGAGCCCTTAAAAGCCTAACCAATGTAACTCAGTGTTACCCAATATATAGCTCCTAGGGCCAAGAAGATGGCGTGTCTATGCATTGAGTATCTTACTGATTGCCCTTGTCCATAAGGGGCATAGGTAGTACCCCAGGTGTGAATTTGCAGGTTTCCCATCCATTGATCCAAACTGCATTTGAAGATGGTTAGGGAAGGGCTCTGCTTAACATGAATAGAAAGTCTTTTCTAAAGAATGGGCAAACTCTGAGATGCATATCTGTCTCTCCGCATGTTTTGTTTGAGTCATTGACTAAGTTTAGATCCCTAGACTGGGTGACCATCATGCTGTTTGACTTGCGGATGTGTAGCTGCTCCATCAGCCCTGGATTTGTGAGTACCTTGTAGGTCAGGCATAGATCACCCCTTAATATTCAACAGGAGAAAGATAAAGAGGTAAGACTTTTAGCCTATCCACATAGGGCATGTTGTTTACCTCCTGTATTTTCTTTCTGAGGAACCTCTGAGGTCACTTCAGCTGCTGTAAGTGCTTGGTCATGTACATGCAAAATGGTGCACTGTACTCTATTAATGGTCTAATGAAGGCTAAGTGGAACTACATTTCCCTTGGATCTAGATGCCCTACCTTTACTTATAAGTTGTGCTACATAGAAGGACTTCCTCACCACTTTGGACACATGGTGGTCAAATTTCAAGCTACTATCTAGCTGTGTACCTAGATCTCTCACCTCTGAGTCTACTCTTAGGGGTGTGCTATTGATGTTGTCATTTGCAGGGATATTTGACTTCTCAAAGGGTATGATAATGCATTTGTTTGCATTTATTTTTAGGCCATGGTTCAAGTACCAGTTATTTGTTAGATCTAGACCTCCCCTGAAGGATATCTACATCATTAGGAGATTCACTGATTGCCCCCAACTTGTGGTCATCAGCAAACTTTGTCACCCAGAGGCCTTCCACATTATCCTTAACTTCAAAGAAGTCTATTCTGAACAGGAGTGGTCCCACCATAGAGCCCTATGGTGCACCACTAGTAACTGGCCTCTTGCTGAATCTGGATTCACCCACTTTAATCACATGTCCTGTTCGTGAACCAGTTGGCTATCCATCTGGTGATACAGGGATTTGTGGCCAGTTTTATAAGTTTATTTATAATATCTGAGTGGGGAATTATGTCAACTGCCTTGGCCAGGTTGAGGTAGGTGGTATGTACTGTTTTATCCTCATCTATGGCCTCAGTGACTTTCTTAAAGAAATTAAACATGTAGGCATGACCTTCCCTTGGTTTCCTATGCCATTATTTATCAGGTCCATGATTATTCTTTCCATGGTCTTACAAATAAGACTAGCCAAACGTATGGGCCTGTAATTTCCTTTGTCAGTAGATGGCTTCCCTTTATGCAGAAGGATAACTGTTGCTGTCCTCTACTCTGTCGGGGCAATGCCAATGTGGAGGCTGTGGTTAAAGCTGTTCAGCCAGCAGATTTGCCATAATCAACTCTCCAGCTGACACAAACATCCTTCAAAAAGGTCTCACAGAGACAGATTACCAGCACCATGGTTTAAAGCTAAATGCCAAAAAATGTATAGTCATACCCTTTGGCAAAAACAATGTGCCCACAAATTACCACATAGGTGGAAACCCATTAAGCACAGAGAAAGTTATTATGGGCCTGGGTACCCAAGTTGATAGCAATCTCTCCTTTGAAAACCACATTGCCAAAGTGGTTAGAAAGACCTTCTACATAGCCCACCTCATCACAAAGAGTTTCACATCTAGATCAAGAGAGGTAATCGTGCCCCTTTATTCATCCCTCATCAGGCCCATCATAGAATACAATGCCCCTTTTGGGATGTACCTTACCCGACACCTGCAGCAATTAGAAAGACCCCAAAAGTATCTCACCAAGAGGATCAAGGGTCTCAAACAGATGCCATATGCTGCTCGGTTAAAAAAACTCCAGCTCTACTCAGTTGCATACCGCCTACTTTGAGGCGATCTATGCCTGACATACAAAGCTATGTCAAAAAAAAAAAAAAAAAAAATTTACATTAAAAAATTTTAAATTAAATACTATTGCATGTATTACTTTTGATTCAAATATATTTGACATGATTATAACCTGAAATTGTATAATGTTTACTCTGTAATCATCAAGCAATCTATGTGTGGAACTTAATCTTTGTATAATCTGTATGTGGAGCTTTTCTCCCCAGGACTCCATTGAAAATGGGTTCCTTGGGCCCAATGGACTATCCTGGTTAAACAACTGCAAATAAATAAATAAATAAATAAATAAATCCAGAATTAATGGACATGCTCCACCTCAGTAAATCTAAATCCCTTAGAGCCACACGCTCGAGGGACTTGAACCTCAGCACAGTAATAAATAGAACTTGCTGGAGGGACAGGTTCATAACCCAGAGGCTCCCTTCGCTCTGGAATGGAATTCCAGTTCATGTGAGGCAGAGCACCTCACTGAATCTCTTCAAGAAGAATCTCGATAGGTGGATGGGAGATCGTAGGTTTGTCCCAGGGATTACTCACGTGTCACTATTAGACAGAGGCACAGTAAACTAAACCTTAAAAAGGGCACAGTATACTCAAATCAAGGGGTGGCGTAAGCCATACAGAATCGGGCTAGGCTTATAATTGCCCCAGGGCTGATAGCCTAGTATGAACCTATGAACCTATGAAATAGAGATCTTAATGGGCATGATAATTCCTAACTTAAGCTGTTTAAGAGGCAATCTGGTATAGCATCAGGCCCCATTGAAGCACTGTTTTAGCTTTAGAGAGCAATGTGGCAACCTGTTCTTTGTTGATAATTGAAAGTGGAATGGCGGAGGATATTTCCTGGGGGAGTACTGGGGGTGATGGGAGGTGAAATTTGAGCTGAACTGTTCAGCCAGAAGATTTGCTGTATCTTTCTGCTGAGTATGGGTGGTGCCATCTACAACTAGTTCTGCACATTGTTGGATGTTGCCCTTGAGGTTGCAGACATAACTGAAAAATGCCTTATGGTTATTCTTAGCATTGGAAATTATTTTTACCTCAAAGTCTGCTTTCAGAGACTTGACCAGTTCTTTGATTTGCTTGCTTAGACTAATGAGGGACTTCCTGTTTTGTTGTACACATTCCATCTTACTTCTCAATAGGATTTTCTTTCTTTTGTTGTACAACCTATTAACACTAGGAGTCCTTTAGTGTAGCTTGTTTTTCCAATTTGCTCTGGGTTTATTTCAGTCTGTACTACCTTTTCTATGCAGGTCTTTATATGGTCATACAGAGCTTTTGCGTACACCTCTGCATAGGTTTCTATGTTTTCTGGATTTGGGGGAGCTTGGAATGTAGCTATGCTCTCTCTTAATAGGGGTAATTTATCTTAAAGAAGTTCTTAAAGTTTTGGGGGTTAGGTAGGGGGACCAGTTTTATCTTTATTTCAAGGGAGACTGCTTTGTGATCTGATCCTACCAGTGAGGAAATCACAGTAGGGGTGCAGCATTCCCCCATATTTGTGAGTACCAGATCTAGGATATTTGTTCTCCTAATGGGAGTGCAGACTATCTTCTCCAGGGCATTTGAATTGATAGAGTCAAGAAATCTTCGTGCTTGCATGTTAGTGGTTTTATATGTCTTCCAGTTAATGGTGGGGTAGTTAAAATCACCCATGCATATGATATTTGGTTGGATGATGAGTGATTCTAGTAATTTCCAGTATGATGTATGGGTTTCCTGCTTCATGGTGGGGGACCTGTATCTAGCAAGAATATGGAATTGGATTTTTTCCATGGTTAGTTAGACATAGAGTAGCCCAAGTATATCATATTGTTTGGCCAGCTTTGAGGTGTGCTTATCCTTTATGTAGATAGCTACACCTCCACCTTTTGCTCTTTCATTTTCAGTGTGTGGTCAGAATGTATGAAAGGCATGACAGCCATGCACAGCTGGAGTCCTTTTCATGGCTTTGAACCATGCTTCTGTAACTGCACAGATGTCAGCATTCTCCAGGGTTCAGAGAGCTTCCAGGGAGTGCAGATTCTTATTGATACTCTTAGCATTGAGCAGTAACACCTTTAGTTTGTCCTGAGTAGTTTTTGTTATGTTGGAAGATTTGCCTATTTGACAATGCCTAAAAAAGGCATTATAGCGGTGGATAATGTTTTGGATAATATACAAAAGCCTAGATGTAACAGGTGAACACAATTCCTGGCAAAGCAGTGTGGTTTGTCAACCATGTCTTCCTAGGCTGGCAAGTATTGGACCCCTTTGGAATGATACCATTAGCTAAGCCAAAGGTTAAAGTCAATCATTTTCTGCAGATATTATGGAATCAATCGTGGAAACAGTAGACTGCTGCTCGGTACTAGGCTCATACATGCCTGTGACACATATATTGAGAACTCAATCATGCCTCTCTTCATATAGTCCAAGGAGGTACATCTCAGGTCATTCATGCCCATATGGACTATGACTGACTCATACTGGTACTTAGGGTAAGTGATCTGAGTGCTTGCATGATCTGGCACATCCTGTACCCTGACAGGCAACTAACTGTAACCTTCTTCTTATCCAGCCTGGTAAGAGTGCCATTTCAATGAATGTGAGTTTCAAAGACAGTGAAGTTTATTACTCAGGCTGTCTGTTCTCATTGTGAGACTGTGTTATTTTGTTTAGCAAATGACTATCAGTGCTTGTGCTATAAAATTTGAAATAAAAATTTTAAATATCTCTAATTATTGTAAAAATAAAAAAATAGTATGCACACTGAAAGGTTTGAACAGTGTTTATATTAACTGGGAAGAAACAGACAAGTAGTAAGACACTGGAATGGCTGTGTTGTGCTGCCGGGGGTTGGGACTGCTGTGTGGGGGGACCTAATCCATTACCCTGTCTAGGGCCCCGCTTGACCATGATCCGGCTCTGCTCTATTGCCATATTTATTGTTAACCAAAGAAAGAAGGCTGAAAATGATCCTTGTACTCTTTAACTGCCTTGTGCTTCAGCAATAGGACTGGCAAGACTGATCAACTGAGCAATCTACATATATTATCTCTCTCTCTCTCTCTCTGTATATATATATATATATATATATATATATATATATATATATATATATATATATATATATATATATATATATATATGGATCTACCTCAGAAGATTGTCAGACCATTTGATTGACATTCATTTGGTCAACAGCTCATTTGGTCGAAAACCAGTATTCAAGGCACATAACAGTGGATTTGCCCCCCCTCCCCAAAGTTGCGCGACCCTGGAGTTGGTATATATAGTTAGGGGGGGCAAAACCCAAACCTATTTTCATTTAAAATGTGTAGTTTTTGTTGTATTTTCATGTTTTTAAATGGTAATAGGTGGGGGGCTTCACCCCCCCCACACCCCCAATGTGGGAGGATGTGCCCCCACACCCCCCCCTAACTATATATACCAACTCCAGGGTCGCACAACATTGGGGAGGGGGCAAATCCCTGTTATGTGCCTTGAATACTGGTTTTCGACCAAATGAGCTATCGACCAAATGAATGTCGATCAAATGGTCTGGCGATCTTCTGAGGTAGATCCATATATATATATATATATATATATATATATATATATATATATATATATATATATATATATATATATACAGAGAGAGAGAGAGAGAGATAATATATGTAGATTGCTCAGTTGATCAGTCTTGCCAGTCCTACTGCTGAAGCACAAGGCAGTTAAAGAGTACAAGGATCATTTTCAGCCTTCTTTCTTTGGTTAACAATAAATATGGCAATAGAGCAGAGCCGGATCATGGTCAAGCGGGGTCCTAGACAGGGTAATGGATTAGGTCTGCATATATATAGAGAGAAAGAGATGGATAGATTTGAAATGTTAGGACCTAGTAGATCGAGGCACAAAGTACGGGGATGGAATTACTGAAAGAACAGCCTTTTCTATACTAACTCTGAAATGCCATTTCTCAGAATTTTCCCTTTTCTCTGAGGTGTGGCAATCTCAGAGTTGGTATATATAAGTTCAGAGAGCATGGGAGGCTTGCCCCCTGCAAACGGAAGTTTTAAGGAGAAGAACGATTTTCAAGATTCTCTCTTCTTTGGGTTTTTGGTCTGTTTTTTGTCTTTTCAGTACTTGACATTTCAATTACCAGCATTTCAATAGGGATCCATATATAGTTCTCTATATATCTATATCTATGTATCTGTATCTATCCATCTATATATATATATATATATATATATATATATATATATATATATATATATGAATACACACACACACACACAAACATAAAAATATATATCGATATCTATTTATATATATATATATATATATATATATATATATATATAAAATCATTTCAGTTTATTCAAGTAGTCAGGTCTCTTCAAATATTTAAGTATAACATAAAATACATAGTTTTCAAGCTGTATATTTTGGAAGAGTTATTTCTCAGTAATTTATTTTTTATGTATACAAGCTGAATGTCTGCCCTCAGGATGAATTAAAAGACATGCTTACTGTCTCTTCTTTAGAGTGCTGCCAATTACAACATTACCGACATATGACAAAGCTGGATTGTCGGTCAAATCTGGTGGGATAAGTATTAATTAAGATCTGGGGTCATTTCCAGTTTTCTAAATAAGACTAAAAGGAAAATGTACAAAATGCAGAATTACAGCACAGACATGTCAGATACTCCCATACTAGAGAGGTAGAATTGTGGGTCCTCCATACCCATTAATAACAGGAAGGCAACATGCATTCATATACAGCAGGTGTAGTCATACATTACTGTAATCAAAAAGCCATATGCTGAGATCTTGACAAATAAGTATGAGTATTCTACTTAAATTATTTTTGGCTGTCCATTTGACAAACTATATCTTGAAGGAATATTTTATTTTCTTGTAATGCAAGCCGCATAAAGAAATGGGGATTATCCCATACAAATGAAAAAACACATACACACACACACACACACACACACACACACACACACACACACACACACACACATGCCCACACACACACACACACACACACACACACACACACACACACACACACACACACACACACACACTCACACACACATACAAAAATAAAATGACAGGTGGGAAGGATCACATACATGTGAATGCATTTCTGTCCTATGAATTATAGTTTTAATAATATTTCAGAGAGTCACTTTTTTGCTGTAAATTTATAAAATAGTTTCAAAAATATCACTTTGCCAAATAAATCAATTCATTCAAAGCAGTAATTACATTTAGATGAAAGCCAAGGGGAAATGGTAATGCCATAATATCCTGGATGAATAATCTTCTCAGAACTTCGTACAGTATTAGGCACTTTAGCCTTTGTTTAAATCACAAAGAACTATCCATTCAAAACAGCTTGGGCACTGGGCAGACATGGTAAAAGGGCAGTCTATAAATTAAACCAGAAAAGGAGCTAAAACTTCCTGTAAAATAAGGTGTTGAAAATTCTACTGATGCTTATAAAGTGTTTATTTTGGAGCTACTAGCTAAACTATCAGCAGTTTTGTCTCATCTGTCTTTTTCAGGGTTCAAGCTGATCAATTCAAACTCAAGCCTGTGTGGAAATGATGCATCAAGTCATCTTTAAGTGCAAAGATTTATGCTGTCTTGCACTGCACAACTTATTCAGTAATTCTCTCCAAGTTTTTGAACACAACTTCAAAGCAGGCAGAAACAATACATGTCTACAAGGGTGGCAGCAATGGAGACCCTCACAATTATAGTGTTATGAGTCTTGCAAGTGTTATAGGAAAATGGTTTGAAATATTTCTGAATGTCTCTACCGTTGTTTCTACTTTTAGACTTTATCATCTTGACCCATATTACAATGGCTTCACAGAATGCATATCTTGTTTGATTGCCTGATTAACCTAATGACCTTTTGAGATTAAATAAGTAAGGCAGTTGGTAAAGGCCTTCCAGTAACTATGGCTTCTGTACATTTATTCAGGCCTCCAACAGTATTATAAATAGCATTTTTGTATCTAGTCATTAAGTGTTGCCAGTGAATCCACATGGATAATTGATTGGTGAACTTTGCCTACCTTTTAGATTTCTTTAAGGGTATCATTTTGCATACAAATCTATATATTGTGGAAACCGATAAAGATACATCTTATGTTCATTACATTTCAATACCTTTCTTTCTAGCACTTCATTTCCTAGTGGCTGGTTTATCAGATTTGTGGATGATCACAGTATAGGGCAATCATCTACGATAAGGGTAACAACAGAAATCTTAAACTCATTGGATGAGGACTTTTTGTGGTATAGCCTTAATATAGACACAAAGAAATCTACCAATGCTCATTAGGCTAAAATGTTCCTCATCTTTTTTTTTCATAAACTGTATAACTGATAGGAAACAGATCACATTCATAAACGTTTAACTCATAGGAAGTGCTAGACAGACCCGGCATTGCACTTTGCAAAGATTTGAGTAAAACTGTTAGTACTATTTTGACTGGTGAAATATAGCTATAGTCATTAAGAGGGGCTATTGAGTGATCCATATACCCTTAGAAGCATTTATTTTAGAAAGAAAGAAAGACGTTATGTCTCCTTCCTATTTTTATTGGTAGACTGGTTATTTGAATATGACACATAGGATTATGATTGTTTATCCAATGCAACCAGCTTGTCTAATTTCAGAAATGAATGTCAAGAAATTAATACCTTAAGACTGAAGCTCAAGAGGTGACTTGATTTACATCAAGAATGCATTATAACTAGATTACGATCAGAGACACCAGATCCTAATTCACTGTAGTTCATAGAGTGTTGTCCGCTGTCTGTGCTACCAGTTACAGAAAAAAAGGAGCCCAAAGTATCTTACAGCTTTGAAAGCTGTAACACACTTAATGGCTGCCACACAGTCTGCCAGAGGAGATCAAGGAAAGTGCAAGCAATAAATGTTATTAAACACTTCCTCCTACCTGTTTTGTAAGGCTTAATAAAGTGTTTAACAGTTTTAAAGGTGTCTGCAGCTCCTGCCACACTTCTGCAGTGACCACTGATTGCTGATAATGCTTTAGCAAATGAGTAGAGGTTAACATATACAAGGAAAGTTGGTTAAGCACCTTTATAACACCAACAGCAAATATTCCCAGACTAATATACCTCTCCACATAACTTTTTAACAACCCCCTAATGAACATATCCTTCCAATTTAGACACACATGTTACAAAGGTATGCAATTGGATGGGGTAGACAGCTAGGTTTATAAAGGTCCTGGTGGTCGTTGGCCTATTATATACCTATGAACCTATGACCAAGATATATGACTATTAATGGCGCTATTAATAGCCTTTACAAAATGTTAACTCAATGCTTGGAGGCCAACATTCTGTTTCTGTCATAATCCTGGGTTCAATACTACTTTTCAAACAGTAGAAAGAACCCTTGTAAGTAAATGAGTCTGGTCAATATGTATTTGTATTGGCTCATCAAAAATATACATAAAAGTGCTTACCTTTATGGGTAGAGTTGTCATTCTATGCTACCTGGTAAAGTTGTACCGTATGATTATTTAATGTATTTATTGCTGAACATTTCAACATGTCAAAGATCATAAGAGTTATTTTTCTTTTAAACTTATGAGTCTGTAACAAAATATCAGATAGTAGATGCACTCATATTTTCTTTAACTTTTTAGTTGTGAAGTAAACCCACTGGCAGGTCTTATTTCAGGTGAGTCAAGTGAACTTAACAACTGAAAGACTTGCTTAGTGTCACAGAAGATAGAAACAGTAGGAATAAGGAACTGAATCGTTTTATGTTTGCAGCTCATTTACTTCAATACATTAAAAAAACAGAGCGAGAAAGCTGAAATATAATAATGCTTCTGTAAAACAAATGCAAGTGCGTACATGTATGTATGTATTTACTTATATTTATTTTTTACATCTTCTATATTGGACATGTATATCCTTGTTTCCATGCAGCATTATTAATGCTTGTCTTTAGCTGTCACACTTTAGCGGGATCATAATCTGGCATAATTTTTCCACGTGTGTGCTCCCTTTCCAGGTATGAAACCTTTATTGGCTGTCTAGGTTGGGGGTTACCTCAAGCTGTCAACAGTTGCTGTTTTTTTTTTTTTTTTTGAGAAACAGCTCTCTAAAGGCCAAGATACAAAGCCTTAAAGCCTTCAGCACATGCGGGGCATATTCCACACATGAACACGCCTCCACTAATGCAAATGCTTCTACACATGCACATGTTTCCATACACTAACATGCATTTGCACTTGCTTGCACATGCTTCCATACTTGAGCATTTTCCCTTCCCTCTCGCACACACAGATAACTTTCCACACATAACAGCACAAACGTTTGATGGCTTTTTTGCAGTATCATTCCTTTTCTCTTTCTCTCTTGTTCTCTCTTCTCCAAATGAAAGTGACACCATGGCACATTATTTTCTTTCTCACCAAGACAGGTCACTGCCTGAGCTTGCTTTGCCAGCAGTATGAGCAGACACTATACCCCTATACAACAGGACTGATTAATGTGTGATTAGTTTTGTAGTTACACTATCATCATAAACTCTATGAAGTTCTAACTCCCTTAAAACTATTATGTACAGCAGATTTTTACCATGTGATCTATATGCACTACTGATCATAAGCTGAAATGTGACTGTTAGGTCCTTTTGGGCTTGGATGCCTGCCAATACATAGATTATGACATGCAGTGCTTTTTTTTTCTTCCTGCATTAATTTACACAAAATACCTGAAAACATGTCTACAAATAAATGTTTACATGTAGACAGTATGCACTACATAAAATCAGGCTTCTACTGAAAAGGGGCTCTTTGAGCACCAGTCAGTAAATATGCCGATGAGTGGGTTGCCAGCATGCACACCTCACCTTCTACTCCACCCATACACATGCCACACATACCCTATATATGTGGAGGTCCTCAATTGAAACATGCCTAAACACCAGAGACCTCCCAAACACAAACACAAGCATGCTATACATAATACTTCCTCTACAAAACACAATACACATATTAGCTCATGCACCAGTGTCTCCCCTGTCAAGCCCCTAAGGCAAAACACAAAACCAAACATATTAGTCATAGATGACTCCATTGTGAGACACACAGATGTCCTTCTTATCAGATTGGATAAGGAAAAGGTGATGGTCAGCTGTCTGTCAGGTGCTAGGATTCACCATATCACACATGCACTCAAGAATCTCAACAACAGGTACTGTTATGACTCTGTCATAGTCCATGTTGGTGTGAACGACTTGAGATGTACCTCTCTGAACTATATGAAGAGAGATATGACTGAACTCTCGGATTATGTGCCTTAGGCAGATATGCCCCTAGCTTTAAGCAGCATTTTTCACTAGAAAAAACAAAGCAGAGTATGTGGACAAAGGCTCGATATCAGTAAAAATCCAAATATCAAAATAAAACAAAATATCAAGCCGTACAGCACAGGGCACAAATTTTATTAATACAGTGAGTAAGCACTTTTGTAATATTACACCACTTCTTCAGACTACAGAAATGCCTAACACACTCATATAGCTACTTGTAGTCATGATTGTAGTCATGGACAAAGACTTTTATTATCAACAAGTATCTGAACATGTAAGTGACACTACTGTATATTTAAGCATTTCACGTAGCTTCTTATAGGGTGTGATGGAAAGAGCATCTTTTTTGGTTATTGATACATTTATGACAGGGCTAATCAGAGAAGTCTTGTTTAAATATTTTAATGTGGAATTTCCTACAGTCCTGATATTATACGGGCTACTTAAAGTACATAAAACATGGTTAGTCCACCCATGAGACCGATCATCTTGGTTATTAGTTGGGCGACAGAACCCTTATCTATATAAGTGGAAAAAACTTTACGCCCTATTTTAGATACGGTTAGTAATGGGCTGAAAGATACAAAAACTTTTCTGAATCAGCTGTATGCTGTTGTTTCCAATATTGATATAGACTACGGGCAAGATTCACGAAGCCTCCGTGTAAGAGTTATAACTCATACACGGAGGCTGCAGTTAAACGGAGTGATGTCAGCATGCTTTGCATATTCATGAGAGCATGCTGAATTACACCTAAGGCTAACACGGTCCATGTAAGACAGTAGGGGGCGTGTCCATAGGCCAAGCCCTGTAAGCAGACACGCCCCCAGAAGAGGAAAAGTGCCCAAAGTAAACACCCACGACAGAGTCCACGGAAATGTGAATAAACAGAACACAACACATGCCCCCACAGACTATGAACAGAAAACATATAAATAAACATGTTATATATATTTTTTAAATTGTAAAGATGTTTAACCGTGAGTGCGCTCGTTTGCGCGGGCATGCCCGTAGCGCAGCTACAGTTAGCAGTCAGTGGGAAAACATATAAGAACTAAATATACAAAATAAGCGAGGAAGCAATAGTGCAGCAGTAGAGATGTTGGCTGAAGAGCAGGCATTCATGGTGCGAGCCCCCACAACACCAATTTTTATTTTTAGCAAAATAAGCACGAAGCAAGTCCCTGACAAATATGTACACATAAAACCACATTTTATGTAAAATGTAATGAAATAGCCCATTTATATTGAAGAAATGTGAGGTAACAAAAGAATAAAAAATGCCTGATGTGCCCATAGCTGAGCTACAGTTTAACAGGGTGAGTGCATCTGCCCGTAGATGAGCAGTGGTTTAATTGGTGCAAAATGAGTGCCCGTAGCTGAGCAGTGGTTTAACATGCTAAATCTATGTGCCCCTAACTGAGCTGAGTGTAATATGCGTGCTGATAGCCAAATGAGGCTTAAACCAGCGTACCCTGTTTGTGCGGAGCTGCGCACTGCACAAACAAGGTAACCGACGGGCAACGTTGAGCAAGCCGTATCAAAACTGCCTTTACACAGACACACCCCTCAGCATGTCTAGACAGTCATGAAAAATAAAAGGCAGTGGCCAGGTTCGAACCCAGGATACTATACACCATAGTCAAGGTACCAAACCACTAAGCCATGACAGTAATACCTAGAAAAGCAATAATAGCTAATATATAGGAATGAATACAAACTGGAGCATGACAATGCAGGTTTACTGAAGTTGATACAATTCCAAAATGGCCACTCACAGATATGTGCGGGAAAAACAGACTATATAAGCCCCATAGGCGGGAATACACAGCATAAACGATTGTAGAACTGAACTGCAGGCAGAATGACAGGAGTAGGAGAGGGTAGTTGCTTTTGAGCACAGAGGTGGGGCGTTGAGGAGTCCAGGTACATGGTCTGGCTCCTAGTCCACAATCATGAGGCCCAACTCATGCAGGGCCAGGTCCTCTGGGGAGCATACAGGGCTGAGGCGTGGGACCAGTTGGCTCATGATCTCACCAGTGCCGCAGGGATTCCAAGGACTGGTGAGCAGGTCCATCACCACCATGCGGACCTGAAGAGATGCAAGCAGGACCAACTGAACCTTTGGATCCATGAGGCCCGGCAAACACCCAATGCCCCACTACTGAGTAAGTTACATTTAATCATGTATGTAATAAATTAAACTAGCTGATATTATGGAGATGTGTATTCCAATATTACTTCATTTATATTACAGCTGCAGGTGTCCGTTCTGCGAACCGCAGAGCCTATGGCGGTAGGCTGGTGCGGTTGCGCCACCAGGCAGGTCAGTAATCCACTACCAAAAATTGTAAAGAAATATAAAAGTATGACAGTCAGCAAAAGAGTACAGTGTAGTCACTAAGGAATAAAATGTGCAAGTAACAGTGTGAAAGTGTCTGCAAGTATTGCTTGATTACAAAAGTGTGTTTCAGCCTGTAAGTTAAACCAAAAAATGAAACTGTCTGACATAAATTCTGAAATAAAAATGCCCCACCTGTAAGAAAATAGTACACAACCTGCAGCAGGCTGAAAAGTATAGCTGCAGAAGATGATGAAATCACATGTGTGAAATATATCCCTGTTGAAATACTGAAACATGACAGAAGTGAGACTGCTGGAAAGGATTGTAATAACTACAGGTAAAACATGTCAATAAAGCCTGGAAGTAAGTACCATCCTGAATAGTAAAATGAAAGCAAGTGAGAGAGTGTGAGAAATTGTCATGAATCTAGCAATACAGTAGTAATAACCCCTAAATAAAGTATACTGCAGTCAAGACAGAATGAAATGCATGTGAGAATCAAAACCAAACAGCAAAATCTGTTCAAAGTGTTGCTGCATCTGGAATGTGTATCCCAAAATCTGGATATGTTGCTCTCAGTCTGCAATATGCAGATAGGATGATTGTCTGATATACCAAACAGCCACACTTGTCTATAGCTATATAAAGCAAATGTAGCAGGATGATGTAGCTGAACAAAGCTAGATATGAATGTGTATGAAGAACAATAAAATGTATATTGATGTTGCAGTAACAGTCCTATCACCAAGTTGAAATAGTTATCATATAGGAAACTGTAGTTAGAGCAGTAGTGTGTATATATCTGTAGCTATTAGAAATGTACAGCATATGTATTGGTATTTGAAGGTGTTAATATTATTTTCTTCACCCCATCCTATAACCGCATATAACCCATTCCATGTGAAAATGGTATGTGCAATCACAATTAACACCCCTGGATGTTTGTCCTGTTGGGTCATATATATTTGTATGTCCGTTGATGCATCTGCCCTGTTCATACATCCAAACCTGATGGCCTGTTGCCATCAATTAACCCTGCATGTTGTTGGACGGTGTATTGCTGTTCAAATTATGCATGTGTTATGCACGCTGTTCAATGGTGTGAATATCTGGGTGTTTGGTTAATGGGAATACTAATGCATGCTGTTACAACTAATAGTGAATGGTATTATATGTCACTAACCCAAACTGTCATGACATAATGCAAAACATAGGACGACAGGGAAGGCGGGTTCCAGCGGACCCACCTCTCCCACCTCAGCTGGCGAGTGCACCTGGCACTAGTGCCAAGTCCGGACCCTCCTCCGGTGGCCCTGTGCCACCTGCGGGTGGAAGCGCTGCAGGGGATGGGGCTCATCCCCCCTCTGCAAGTGTGGCCGGAGGAGAACCACCACTCACCCTCCGTAGCGTCCAAACTGTGGTGCGTAGGGAGATTCGGGACTCTGTTCTCGAGCCCCTATGCCAGCTTGAGGCATGGCTGGCACAACTAACGGGCATGCCTGTTGCCCGGCCTACACAGCCCCCAGCACAGCCCCGTCCCGGGCAGTGAAGGAACAGTGGCAACTGCCTATGAGTGGGGATATCAGTTCCACTGTTGCCATCTGTGGGATCATGGGCTCTGGATATCCAAACCTCCATCCCCATCAATTGTGTAACCCCCCCACACATGTCATACACCGCCCCGGTATGCGTCTTGTTTGTCTTGTCTATTTACCTACCCGACCTACCTCCCCAGCTGTACCGACTTCCTTCACCTGACATACCACTCTCACCTGAAAAAAAAAAAGGGCACTCTGTACCCACAAAAAAATTATGCCCCATACATAGCTGCCCATTCCGCACACATGTCTGCTGGACATGGAATCTATCAATTACAATTGACTGTACAACAAGTATTATTGTTGTCCTGACACCTCTCTCAGGGGTGGAAGGTTTCAAATGTCACACCAAATTACATACATATGCACAGCTGTTGCTGATGAAGAAATGGGCAGCTATGGGCCTTACCTACATCCCTCCTGCAAATCCCAAGCTTGTTTCCCTACTGTCTTACCCTCTTTGTGACCCCTTTTCACCACTTTCCTGTGTCCCCATTTTCTTTTCTTTCAAAGAAAATAGCGCGGGTGTGCACCAGAGTAAGCACTGTTAAGTGGTTGTAAGCGGGTGTGCGCTTGTGTGCGTGGAGCTAACCGCCAGTGCGCATGCGTGAGCTCCGCGCAAATCAGCGCTAACCCGGTTACAACTGCTTAAAAGTGCCTTAGTCACTTTGATTGACAGGTCCTGTACTCAGTTCAAAAGCAAAATAAAATCCCACTGTCAGTCCCGAACCCAGGACCTTGGAAACACTAGTCTGTATGACCTACTACTAAGCCATGACTCTTATACAACAACATTGTGCTAAAATAAATATAACATGTAATAGTAGGGATGAATGTAAAGGGAATATAGGATGTTTAGTACCCAAAGCATGTCATGTAGAATTACTGTCAAAACTACTGGATTCCCACAATAGTACTGTGTGAACACAAACAGCCATGCTAGTTGGTAGCTTGTAGATAATAATGTCAGTTAAAGTACATATATAAATGTATGTATATGTACACACATATATATATATAAATATATATATATATATATATATATATATATATATATATATATATATATATATATATATATACATATATATTTGTAGGAGTCATTGTGCATACACACTTACTACAGGGAACATGAGAGAGGAATGGAGAAATGTGAATCTACAACACAGCCTGAATCATGAGAGAGATACTAACCTTTACACTCACAGAACACTGTCCATAGCATACCAGCATGGTCCCCGCCCTTACAATCTGAAAGGGCAATGCCTATCCCACATCCCCTTTTATAGCACTGACCTGAAATCACAGTGAGAACTGCAATCAGTACACAACTGGCTGTATGCAATTAGCAAATGCTGGCTTACAATTGGTGCAGAGGCCATCACATGGACCTATGCAGATACCTACAAAAACATCCAGTACTAACACGCCATACATGCAATACATTCATTGCATTGTCTGGAAGCAGACAGAGGGAGAGAGAAAAGTGAGAGAGAGAGAGAGAGAGAGAGAAAAAAAAAAATTATACACTGTGACTCTGTCACCTGAAGCTGTCAGCAGTGACAGTAGCAGCAGCAAGCAGAAGCAGTGGTAACGCAACCAGCTGCGACAAACACAGGTAATGCAAAGTAGCAGGTTAATAGTGTGCATACTGTGAACCCTCCAAATGTGTCATAGGTCTGTATCTATAGGTATGTCCATGTGATATGTTGTGTGTACGTAGTTCCACCAAAAGGGCATGACCATACATTACATGTCAATCAGTCTTAGGCCATGATCCTGGCAGCAGTTGTCTGTGCATTGCCCCCAGCAATGGCTGTAGTGACTGCTTTGAAAGGTCAGCCAGGTTCAAAAGGCAGGATCAGCCCATCACAAAGGCACACTGGCTGGGAACAAGTGTCTGCAGGTACCCGATATCACTGCATATGCATCCCATACTGCATATTTCCATAGCTTAGCAGACCAGGCCGGTTATGCATATGATGTGGTAGTTCCCAGGGTCAGTCAAGGTGCCTCCTTAGTGGTGTGGGACCACTGTCGCTGTATGCCACTGTCCAGGTACATATCCTGTAGTACGGCCAAGATAAATTATCAGTGTTATATGCGGTTGTATGTCCTCTCGGAGTGCAGGTAGCACACATCCAGGGATACCATGAGGTCACAGTGATGCTGTGTGTTCTGCTCTGCTGAGGGCGGCCCTCACCTGGACATGTGAGATGATAGGGAGGTTACATACAGCTGTGATAAATATTTCAACTGGTGGGGGAGAAGGAGGGGGGATACGTGCACTGAAGATGTCTGCAAGACTGTTGCCAATATCCGTGTGTTTGGTGAATGTTAAGTAGGTGTGTATTAACACAGAGCATATCTGAGGCATGTGGTCCATATGTGTAACATAACTGAAGAAGGCCTTGTGGTCATCCATAGTGTTTGTGGCCATTTCCCTCCCAGAGTAGGCCGTGGCCTTTGTTATGACGGACCGTAGCGTAGTACCAGTGCTGACCACAGATGCCTTCCCTTAATGTGAATGTGCTCTGTCCTGCAGTAGCCTCCTGCTATTGTTATACAATCTGCCTCTGTCTGGGGTCCACCGGACAGGATGCCTAACCTTTGTGCTTAGGGTCTGGTTAGAAATGTGTGTGCAAGTTCCATGCAATCTGTGGCATGTCTGTGGTAAGCATTTGCAAAGGGGTCAGCAGTGTGGCTTGTGGCTTCCACTGTCCCAGTGTGCTGCATGGATACCATCTCAGTCCCAGCAAGTGAATAACTGTCTAATCACATACATATCAAAGTAGTCTGCTGTGCTGGTGGTGGTGGTGGGATATGTATATCCAGGCCGAGTAACTTCTGTCCACATCACAGTAGTGGACGGCGTCCCACACACAGTACATTGGGATGAACCCCCAGAGTGAGGTTGTGCATTGGACCTGTCAGTGTGTGCTGACCGATGGGGCATGCTACTATGTTGTGTGGAATGTGGCAGGTATTGTTGCACAGGTGTTGGCTGAGCACTGATATCTGGCCATGCACCTGTGTATCCACCACGACACACACACATGCAACATATGGGAGTAGTAGTATCTCACTACACATGAGTATCATGTATAGTATGTGTGCCATATATTGCTGACATAGTCTGCTGATATCCTGTTTGTGTTCTCTTCCAGGGAGATGGTGCGTCAGCATAATCCCGCCTACTCTGTAGCGGAAGACGAGGAGATCCACCAGAGCCTGGTGCAGGAGTATGACATCCTGTTTTCCCGCACCAGTCAGAATCAGCAGGAGAGGGCTGCACTGTGGCAAGACCTTGTCCGTAGGGTAAATGATATTGGCATGCATAACAGGACATATGAGCAGGTACGACATCACTGCAGTGATTTAATCCGAAGTGTCCGTCAGCGTGCAATAGATATCCACAGGCAACAGGTTGCCACAGGAGGTGGGGTGGCCACACATCCCCCCCTCACCAGACTGGAGGGGCTACTCCTAAGTGTTGTGGCTCCAGCCCCGGAACAGCAACAGCAGTACACCTGCATTATGATGGAAGCTGGTTCCACACAGCAGCACGACATGGAGCGTGCAGGTAATATGCCATATGTACACTTGACTGTTCTGTACACTGTTTCATATGCAATATCAATGGCACAGTTGTGCCCACTGACATTAATCTCATCATTTCTGCAGGTCCCTCCGGGGTTACAGCAAGGCAGGCCATCCATGCTGGTGAGTGTGTTTAACATAACCTATAATAGTCCTGATAATGCTAGTAACAGTAGTGTAATTCAGTAGTGCTCTGTGTGTATACTGCAGGGTGTGCATGTGTGCATGTGTGCAGGTGTGCCTGTGCCCATGTGTGCATGTGTGCAGGTGTGCCTGTGTCCACATGTGCATGTGTGCATGTGTCCACGTGTGCATGTGTGCATGTGTGCATGTGTGCCTGTGTCCATGTGTGCATGTGTGCATGTGTCCACGTGTGCATGTCTGCATGTGTGCATGTGTGCCTGTGTGCATGTGTGCATTTGTCCATGTGTGCATGTGTCCACGTGTGCATGTGTGCATGTGTGCATGTGTCCACGTGTGCATGTGTCCACGTGTGCATCTCTGCATGTGTGCATGTGTGCCTGTGTGCATGTGTGCATGTGTGCATGTGTGCCTGTGTGCATGTGTCCACGTGTGCATGTCTGCATGTGTGCCTGTGTCCATGTGTGTATGTGTGCCTGTGTCCATGTGTGCATGTGTGCATGTGTCCATGTTTGCATGAGTGCATGTGTGTAGAAGTACATCACTGGTAACAATATCTGGAGACTGTAAACTGTGTTTCCTGTCTTCCTCCCACAGGTTCTGGTGCTGCTCTGGTGACCTGCAGCAGGGAACCTGAATCTTATGCCACGGGTACTGGTAATGATGATATTTGTGTAATGGTACAGGAAGGTGTGTCAGGGTCCGCCATTGGTCAGCCAATTGAGAGTACACAGCTGTCAACCCCATCATTGTGCACAGTCATCCTGCCAGTACATCCTTTGTCACCATTGTCCCTAGGTGATGGACCGGATACAGTGGGCATAGACCAGGGTAATGTGGTACCTGTGGCACATGCATCCCCACACAGCAGCCATGGGCAGGGTCCTCCGATGGTACCACACAGACAGTTGCCCATGGGTTCTCGTGGGAGCATCCGTGGGCGTACTGCCTCTGGCCGATGTGCCCAAAGAGGTCTGTCAACCTCAGCTATGTTTCGGACTCTCATGCAGGCACAGTCGCGTATGGAAAGGTACACCAGACAGGGTCTGATGGAGCTGAGAGCATGTCGCACAGCCATGACAGACAATATGCGTGACATTGCGGATGCTATCCGTAATTTCACCGATGTCATAGACAGACGTTGTGGGGACATATTACAGCAGTTCCACAACCAGATGTCCATGAGCCAGGGCAATGGTGGGCGTTTGCGGCGTCGACGTGGCTGTATGCCAGCAACAGCAGCAGCTGGCAGTCGGCGCGGATGACAACAGGCTCGCGCATGCCCCCATAGTGCCAGCAGCAGCCCCAGCATTGCTGGGTCTGTGCTGTCATCGGAATGCCCCAGGAGACCACGTGCACGTGGCTCTGGACAGTCCCAACAGGGACCTGTGTCCAGTCAACACACTCCCGCTTCTGATGACAGTACCCAGTCTGGCTTAGTACTGGATACAGTCCGTAGCACCCCTGCCAGGCACAGGTACCGTGTCTGTGCCCACAGACACTGATCTGTATGACCTGCCAGATGCAGTCTGTGGCTGTCCACAAACCCCTGTATATGGCAGCCATGAGGTGGAACTGTGTGTGTGCATACACACATGCGAAATGTTAACACCTAGGGCGACCACATACATGCACACACTGCAACAACACTGCCCCACCCTGTACTTCTGCCCCTCACCAACACACATACACACACATGTCAATTGGTGGTATCAGTGGCTGACTCAGGCATACCTAATCCACACCCTGTGCATATGATGACACTGTGCCACCTCCTGCAATCTCCAACATCATTGCGGGAACAGGTAAACACGTTGCTGATGCACAGGGTGACTACATAGAAGTGTATTAGTAGTATCATGTTGGTAACAGTGCCGTGTGCTGCTATGACTGTGTGTTTATCCCAGCATACCTGCTGCAGTAACTGTATGAATGTCCTGAATTGTTATCTGCACCCATAGTACATACCAAAGTATAACAGCTGCACATAATTGCATGCCGGTGGTAAGTTTGTCAACAGATAGCTGCATACATAGGTAGCACAGGGGGAAAGCTAATGCAAGTAGTGATATGCAATGGTGGACATGTACAGTATTGGTGTCAAGTTGCCCACAACGGCTATGCAATGTGGATGTTCACTCATGTAGATATGTGTGCAGTACCAATGTAATCCAAATCACAAATAACTATGACATAATATCAGTTCTACCATGGGCATCTGCACTGTGTATTCCTGGGTACATGTTGATAGTGCCTACATATTTGCATTGTTACTTACTGTTATTGTTACCCCTTCTTTGTTGTACAATGCACTACTTCCAGCCCTGTTTACTGTAGCTTTGTTTGCATGCATGTTCGCTTGGGGTTCCCTGGAACACTGCTTACACCTGCAATGCAGAGTTACAGTGCTTCTGTAGACTCCTAGTGACATCTGCATAGCGTACGATACGTATGTCAACTTTACACATGACAGAATGTCACTGTCTGTCCTGTACGCATGTACGTTGCCTGTGACACATTGCACATGTCTTACCTGGCATTTACCCACGTGTGCAGTCATATATGCCAGTGCTATGAAACAGTAGCGGTACACCCACACATACACACCTTCAGTATGTTGTTCCCCATTGTCCCTATGTGTTGGTACTCACCATGGCAATCACACTACTAGGGTAGCATGTGCAAAGGTAACCTGTGAATCAGCTCTATGGTCCAGTTGTGGTTTATGTGAGTCATGTGTCAATGTCACAGCTGCCACATGTATGCAGTCAGCCATCACCCTTGGCCAGGAACGTACAACACATGTGTGGGATGCCACCACACAGCCAATCTGGGGACTGGGCTCTCTGAACCCAGTAATGCCATACCCTGTCAGGTGGCATGTCATATATACTACATCCTGGACAAACTTTAACCCCAATCCCTGCTGCTACTATTGATAATACCCCTGTAGATGTTTCTGATAGTTTTGACCAATTCTTTACTGAGACATTTCAGGCCCTAGCTAGCCATCTACCTCCTAGCTCCCCTGGTGCTGAAAGTAGCACCCCTAGAAACCTACTTGCATTCAGCTGCCAACCAGTCGCCACTTCACTTCTCCATACCTTGACTGAAACAGTGAAACCCACTACACTTTCTGCTGATCAACTCCCTGCTGAGTACCTATCAAAATCAGATGATGCTATTGCTTACCCCGTCTCAATGGTAATCAAATGAACCATGGTAGAATCTAAATTTCCCACCATCTGAAAAATATCATATGTAATCCCACTTCACAAAGGAGGCAGCTCTACTGAATTCTCCACTTATAGGCCAATAGCTATACTCTCTCCACTTGCAAAGATTATGGAAACTTTAGTCATAGACAATTCATGCATCACCTAATCCAAAATCGCCTTATGGCAGACACTCAGCATGGCTTCCGTCCTCATCACAGCACTACTTCAGGCCTCCTAGCCTTTACTAACACCATAAACCATACTTGCAACACTAATTATATATCCTCAGCCCTCTTTTTGGATCTTTCCAAGGCATACGATATGGTTGATCACCAACTTGTAATCCACACCCTGCAAACATTCTGTCTAGATACTGGAGCCTTCCAATGGTTTCAATCCTACCTGCATGGTCGGCAGCAGGCTGGCCTCTGGCAGAACAAACTCTCTAACCTTCTACCTAACACCCTCAGAGTACCACAAAGCTCTATACTAGGGCCCTTGCTGTTCTCCATCTTCATTAACGACCTTTATACTGTCATCCCAAAAGTCAGCTGTATCCAATATGCTGAAGACTCTACTCTGATCTGCTCAGCCACATCTCCAGTAGAGTTATGGTCAGCTACCCAGACTACCTTTAATACAATAGAAAACTGGCTTTCTGAACATCGTCTGATCCTAAATCCCAAATAAACTAAACTGCTGTTATTTCACCAACACGTAGGTCTACCGCTTTCACCTTTACCATAACATCAACTGATGGCACAATAATCTCCCCTGACCCATCTACTAAACTATTAGGTGTCATCATAGACAATAATCTCAAATGTGACCTACATGTTAACCAAATTATCAAAGCCATCAATAGAAAACTAGGGTCACTTTACAGAAGAAAAGCCTTCCTAGCCCCTCCAGCTAAAGGTGCCATAGCTCGCTCACACCTTGTTTCAAACCTTCTGTATGCATCCCCTCTACTCTCAAATATGAACAAGACTGTCCTTAACAAACACTCAATTTGCTACAACCACATTGCCAGGTTTGCCACTGGGCTGCCTTTGAGGACACATCATTGCATCAATCTAAATCAGCTTGGTTGGCTTGCAATACCCAGCCTAATACCGTATAACCAACTGATTATGGCCTATAAAATCCTCTATAATCCGGACAATACTCCTGCACTTCAAATATTATCACCCCCTATAACAATCCAAGACCGCTTCGATCCTCTAACAAACTACTAATTCAGACTAGCAAATTTAATAACACAGCCGGTGATTCTCTCTTTGCAAACTCTGTAAGTAGATCCTGGAACTCACTTCCAGCTGATATTACCCTACTTTCCACCTTAGGTCAATTTAACACTAGACTCAAACAACATTTGTCACTTAACTGGCTATGTCAATGTATCAAGCCTGGCTAACTCGAATGTTTAAAATCTGTGAACCAGTTTACTGTGTAATTTAATTTAATCCTGACTTGTGCTCAGGACTAACATTAACCTGTGGAACATGTTTAACTTGCTTACTTATGTAATCTCTGTAAATAATCTGTTTGTAATATGTAATGCTGGTATTATGTAATGCTGTATGTGCTTACCCTTGTAGCTTTTCTCCCCGGGCCTCCCCTGGAAATGGACATGCATCCAGTCGGACTATCCCGATCAACAAATGTAGGATAAATAAATAAATAAATAAAATATATTACAGTGACTACAATACAAGTCAGACATTGACACGCACTGACAGCATGCTGAACACACTGGGGCATACGTGGGGACTCAGAATAGCATCCTGCCTGAGCATCACACACCTCCGCAGCTGGCACACAGGCATGTGTTCCGTCGGAACAGAGCACATGCCACACATGGCACACACATCCCCTGTGCCACACACTCACAGCCTGTAGGGCTACACAACACACCTGCTACAGACGTGTCAGGTACCTGTCTTGGGTGCTGCACTGGGGTCCCGCCCAACAGGCTGTATCTGGTGAAGGTCACAGTGATATGCCTCAGGGGCACTATGGTCCACCACAGAACACATGCATACAGGTCAGTCAGAGGCATGGACACATATGACTCACTCATTGACCATGCCAGTATGGCTGACCTGAGACATACCTCTCTGGACTACATGATAGGGAACATAGAATGGATCTCTCAGCATGTGGCACAAGCCAGTATGAGCCTGATCTTGGTTGCCAACATACCCTCACCAGGTATGCTACCACTATATGTGGGAAGGGTGTTGTATGTCCACATTATGCTCAGTCTCCACTGTCATTCATAGGGTATCCGCTGGCTGTCAACGTGTGCTTACATGCTAGGGAAGCCACAATGATGTGCAAGGGTCATCTTGCATGTGACACCCATGGCCTGATGTATAATGGCAAAGCTCCTTGGTACACAAATACTGCCTTATGCTGCAGGACATGGTTTACATAGCCACCTCCATGGGTATCACACAGGTTAGGACACTAACAGTGCTGCTACACAACAACAGCAGTGTACACCGGAAGATGCATGCACCAGACACTGTCCTCAGCACGGTGAACTGTAATGTCTGTGCAGTACCAGATTCCTGATTCATGGCTCACAGGTGTTACCCATCACTGACAGGTTATGCCCCATACCATGCCTGTTGTCCCCTACACATGTAACACACATGGACAGGGGTGGTATCCCAAGGTACCACAGATACACACACCTCCAGGTTGTTGGCACAGCACAAAGCATCAGGGCCTAATCATGTGCAGCTAACAGTGTGTCGGACTGCCATCTGGTTCATAGCCTGGCACACACAACCCTCCCATACACAGGAAGACCACCTATCCTCCATAACAACACTGGCAATATGACAGTCTCAAGAACTGTGTTTATATGGCTGGACTGCATCCAGCCAAACATTGTGCGTGAGCATTACTGTAGCTACAACACACTAGTTGAAGGGTTCACAGCATGTGGTCACTGAATTGCAGTGGAATGACATGTTACCACTACCACAACAGGTGGGAACATGCAGCACCTGTACATCGACTACATGTACACTATATGGCCCAGACCAGATGTGTATTCCCTGATGTAGGTATTTCACCATATACACCCACACTGTATAGAGACATACCACGTGCGGACCCTGCACAGTAAGACACAGTCATATTGGTATACATTGCAAATACCATTTATCCACTCGAGGCATGTGTCAGACATGGTAACTACTGCAGGTCACAGGTATTTATGTGTATGTGTCACACACATCATGTGTGCAATGCCATTGCTGGTTTAGGCAATGGCATGCATTGTTATGTACAAAGACCCACACAAGGTCATACTGTGTGACACAACCACACGTGACAGTTGTGGGTTACCAAAACATACCTATCTGTACTCTGACAATGGTAATAGACACAGTAGCAAAGCGCACTATTGGCATTACTAGCCAACTAGCCCTGTTTGGCTGTGCTGATAGTGTGGTGACATCCCCTTGTTTACTGGGGGAATATGCAGCATCTGGTGTATTGTAGTATTTGCCAAAAGGATCTGTTATTTCACACTTGCATTTATACACACCCTACTACCCCCACACACACGCACATTTGCCAGATTCATTCCCCTCCCTAACTAAGTCATGACACATGGGAGAGACACATTAGCGAAGCGCACTATTCGGATTACTCGATAGTTCCTCTTCTCTGGCTGTACTTATAGGGTGCTGACAACATCAGTATTTTGAAAGGGTAATTTGCATCAGGTAGTGTGATCTCCTGATTGACAAAACTAACATATTTTTCGTACGGAAATGCACACACACAAACTCCCCACATCCAAACACACACACATGCCATTTACAGGTTTCAAACTCCTACTTAACTACAACACAACACTCAGGAGAGATGCATTAGCAGAGTGCGCTATTCGCATTATTGGGAGTCCTTTCTTCTCCTGCTGTACTTATAGGGTGCTGACATCATCTCTGTTTAGAAAGGGGAATGTGCATCCTGTAGTGTTTTCTCCCATTTGCCAAAAGGGACATTTCCCTCACACAAAATTGCACACACCCTAACCCCCCTCATCCAAACACACACACTTGCCATTTGCAGTATTCAAACCACTACTTAGCTATATTATAATACTTGAGATAGATGCATTAGTAGAGCACGCTATTCGCATTACTGGGAGGCTTTCGTTCTCCTGCTTTACTTATAGGGTGCTGACATCATCTGTGTTTAGAAAGGGGAGTGTGCATCCTGTAGTGTGTTCTCCCAGTTGCCAAAAGGGACATTTCCCTCACACACACACTACCCCCCCCACTTCCAAACACACACAATTGCAGGATTCAAACCACTACCTAATTATGTTATGACACTTGAGACAGACGCATTAGCGGAGCATGCTATTCACATTATTGGGAGACTTCTATTCTCCTGCTGTACTTATAGGGTGCTAACATCATCTATGTTTAGAAAGGGGAGTGTGTATCCTGTAGTGTGTTCTCCCAGTTGCCAAAAGGGACATTTCCCTCACACAAAATTGCACACACACTAACCACCTTCATCCAAACACGCACACTTGCCATTTGCAGAATTCAAACCACTACCAAACTATGTTATGACACTTGAGATGGATGCATTAGCAGAGCACGCTATTCACATTAGTCGGAGGCTTCTCTTCTCCTATTGTACTTATAGGGTGCTGACATCATCTGTGTTTAGAAAGGGGAATGTGCATCCTGTAGTGTGTTCACCCAGTTGCCAAAAGGGACATTTCCCAGACACAAAATTGCAAACACACTAACTCCCCTCATCCAAACACAAACACTTGCCATTTGCAGGATTCAAACCACAACCTAACTATGTTAGGACACTCAAGACAGATGCATGAGCAGAGCGCGCTGTTTGCATTACTAGAAGGCTTTCCTTCTCCTGCTGTACTTATAGGGTGCTGACATCATCAGTGTTTAGAAAGGGGAATGTGCATCCTGTAGTGTATTCTCCTAGTTGGCAAAAGGGATACTTTTTTCAAACAGTGTTGAACACACACTAACCCTCTCCACACACACTGAACATATACAGCATTCAAACCCCTACCTAATTATGTTATGACACTCAAGAAGGACGCATTAGCTGAGTGTGCTATTCGCATTACTGGGTGGTTTCTTTTCTCCTGCTGTACTTATAGGGTGCTGATATCATTAGTGTTTAGAAAGGGGAATGTGCATCCTGTAGTGTGTTTTCCCAGTTGCCGAAAGGGACATTTCCCTCTCCCACACACAAACCCCCTCACCCACGCACACTGAGCATTTGCAGGATTCGAACCTCTACCTAACTATATTATGACACTTGAAATTAGCAAAGCGCACTAGCCAAATTACTGGGCACCTATCCTGCACCTGTAGTATTTATAGGGTGCTGACATCTTTATTTCTACAGAGGTATGTAGATGTAGTACTACCTGTCAGGTGGGGGATAGCATATATATGCATTTGCAGCCACCTACGTCAGGGTCAGATATGCACATCGCACTGGCAGGTTATGTTCTATACCATGCTTTGGGACCGCAGGACCTGTAACACACAACACAACCAGTCCAGAACACCACACCCACATCCAGGACACACACTTAGCTTCCCTGGGAACAGTGCCAGGATATGCAGGTGTTCACATACACCATTCCAGTTGTTAACATCAGGTGCAGGCATATTGTGTGTGAGAACTACTCAGGCCTCTACCACTTTACCCTACAGCCACTACAATTTGTGGGTCCATGTGCTATGGCAGAACCACACACCACAGCCACATGGGGAAATACATATTGCACCTGTCCATCTGCAACGTGGGTACTCACTGTTCCACACCAGAGGTAGACCACCATTGTTGATATCTGACCATACCCACCTTTCCCTGGACATCCATATCCCATCTCCACCCCCAGGCAAGGTTGTCACTGCACACAAACTGTATTTAGCACAAGCAGACTCTACACTTGTGTAGACAGGGGTGGACGACTTCAGAGGACCCATGCTGGAGGACTATACTGGCCACTCAGCATAATCCTTGACAATTGCATTCTATGAGCATGTGTACGGTTTGCATTGGTCATGCTATCCCACATATACCCATGACTGCTCCACAACAAGACACCTGTCAGCTGTACACCAACCATACATGCGCCGTACAACAGACAGAGTGACCTAATACATTGCAGAGCTGTAGCCCACAGAGGGAGGACATCTGTGAACAGTTCCGGCATGGCACTTCATTCACACATACTCATTACAACACAGTGTTGACAGTGGAATCGTCCAGAGAATGCAAATAGGGCTCCCCTCAGTCTGTTATTGACGGACACCTACTGTCAGAGATCCTCAGCAACCTTCTCACAGTACACACCGACAACATGGCTGTGGCTTAGCACATTCAATCCCTGGGACCTCCACAGTGCCCCTGCTTCACAGAGGCACAGCTCACTAGCCTCACATGTTGCCTTCTGTGACCTACTTTACAGTGGCACAGGTAGCCTACTATCCTGGGGATGCAGATGCCAAGCACACTCTGGTTGAGCTGTCATTCCCTAGGGCAACAAGCCTAATATTGACCTCTACACCCATATGTTCAATTGTCGGATGCACAATATATTTGTTGTGCTGTTCTACTGTTTGCAGGTCTTTATTGCCATAGCATTCCCTGTTCCTATGACCAACTTGTGTATCTGTGGTAGATGTTTGCATATGACGGCGATCCACTATATCACTTATGTCTCTGTGGTCATTTACTGTGTGCACCGGGCTGATTGCTGTGTTGTGGTTGGTTCCAGGACTGACACGTACAAATACCAAATATGTGTGGCCAACTGCTAAACGGAGATATGGCCTAAGTGTGTGAGCATGCCCAGTTCAGCCTTTCCATGGCATGTTGTCTGACATATGCCTCATTTATCAAAGTGTGCGAGCATGCCCAGTGTGAGCTTTCCATATGTTGCACTCTGAAGTCCACCACATATTTGGGTGTGTGTGAACTTCAACAATATCTCACATTTATGGTTGTGTGTTGCGTGTCATGTTGTGTACTAACTGGCCAACTGCTTCATGTCTGCCACAACAGGGATTATACTGTGCCTGCAGGGATTGCATGGGATACTTTGCAGACAGTTCTCAACATACTTTCATAATGACCTAACACTGTAGTACCGTATAGTGTACTGGTTCAGTACTTTCACTGTGGTGGACAGTATCCTGGGCTTTAGTCCTATGACTGCTTGACATCTTCATAGTGAGCACAACAGACTGTGTAGGGGCCAGTTGTGCACATATGACCATGTTGCAATATGTTCGGATATGGACTGCCTACACCAGGCTCATCCAGCATTGCTAGTGTATTCCACAACATGGGTGGACATTGGCAAACACTAGCGATGTTCCCTAGGCCATTTCTGATGCTAGTCACAGGGTGTGTTTGTCCTTCGACACACATTGTAACTGGAGTTTGCCATGACATATGTCATGGTTAGTATACTGTGCCTCCGTCTACCTCTGACATAACAGTGATACCCAGGGTTAGCCTACCATCTCCCATACACTCATCAGGATTCCTCTTGAGGGGTGTCAATATGTGGCTCTCTGGCTGACCTGTACCAGGAGTTTACTGAAGAGTGGGGGTGCCTTCTGTGTTATGGATCATTCTGTACAGCTTGTCCTATGTATGTCAGTGCTGCTGTTCAGGTCTCTCATGTGCATAGCTCACTGTCATTCAGATTGTACAAGGTGCAACATGTTCATTCATTCCAGGTTGGACATGGCTTCATACATCAGGCACAGCTTTCCTGTAGCTGGGAAGGATGGTGGTGTGTGGGGCTGCAGTTTGTTAACTCAGGCAACACATGGCATCTGTTCATGCTCTTTGCTACCCCTGGTGGGGTACTGTTGTGGACTTTACAGTTGATGGAGGTGTCTGCTGCGGTATATCCCACAGGGGCTATTGTAGTCAGTTGTGACGTTGATGGAGGATGGCTGCAGAGCCACAGTGAGTTCCCCTTATCTACATCTGCCAACCTTCATGTTTGGGTGGGTATATGGTACATGTTTCTGCGAACACTACAGCCACATGTTTGTCCAGTGCAGGATATTTATCACCTTTTGTACCCAGGTCTCACATTACATGTTACGTACCTCATGGGTTAACACCTGTGTGTTAATTTGTGGGCACTTACTGTATATCCACGGTGGTTGTCTATACACAGTTCTGCAATTAGCTTGCTGATATGGCCATGGCTACAGTTGTCTGTTTGTAGGTGGCCCTTTTGTGGGTTGCTTGTGTCAGCTGGGGGTCGGATATGGTGGGCTGTTTGTACTCCTCTGCATACATGTTCAGTCACAGTTCTTCCATGTTGGCCTATACCTATGGGACATATATACAGAACGGGGGTGGGGTTGGGGGGGGCAAGATCAGGCCTTGTGGGATGCCACTCACATCCGCTTTGTAGTCTGACATGGATGCGGCATGTCTGACCATGTCAGTTCTGTCCTTGGTCTGGTTTGCAACCCCTCTACTGACATAGGGGTATATATTTAAGCTGCT
This sequence comes from Protopterus annectens, assembly GCF_019279795.1. Classification (NCBI taxonomy): domain Eukaryota; kingdom Metazoa; phylum Chordata; order Ceratodontiformes; family Protopteridae; genus Protopterus; species Protopterus annectens. The sequence continues at coordinate 205,413,305 of NC_056726.1, read as the reverse complement.
GAACATATCCATACTGAACTCGTACGGTATTGTCTAGAAGCATGTGCATGGCCCAGCTACGCTGTGTGGACCACATTGCCCTCATCAATGACCTTAATGACTGCTTCAAATGGGTCAGACATGTTTAGGGGCAGGTTCTGCAGTTACAACAGCCACACTGTGTAGGGTCCAGTATCAGTAGGTTCACAATAGCCTTCCATCTGCGGTACATACTGATCCTTTCCATAGCTGTGCAGAACAAGCTTGTCAGGATCCTGGGGTGGTAGTTTGGAGTATCCATTCAGGCAACACCTTTGTTGTGATGGACCACTGTTGTTGTACACTGCTCTTTGGGTACATATCCTGTGGTAAGGCTGACATTGGGCAGTAGTGTGATTTGGCATTCCATTATTCTTGGAGTCCATGTTGGCCTCAGCACAGGACACCATCACATACCTTTGCTGCTGTGTGTTCTGCTTTGCAGATGATGGCTCTTACCTCAGCATCTGCAATGTCAGGGGACCATCAGTCTGCTGGGATAGGTATTTTGCACTCGGGGGGGGGGGTGTTTGCACTACACCTGACAGGTTGTATGTTAGCAATATGTGTGTGTGTTTGGTATGTTGTTTGTAATATCTGTGTGATTTGGAGCATATCTGTGGATGCCCAACATGGTTCCTACCATCAGTTGGGTAAGCCTTGTGATTATCCTTAGTGTCCTGTACGTTTTGTATCTTCATAGGTTCATGGGTTCATACTAGGCTATACACCCTAGGCCATTAGTAAGCCTAGCCAGAGTGTGTGTGTCTTTCGCCACCCCTTGCTATGTTCATTTATGGCCATTTATGACGTTCTTCACTGTGCATCTGTCTGGTCGTGACACAGTGAGGACCCCCAGTATGCATGTACGGTCATCCATCCACTTGGCAATATTCCTGTTGAGGGGTGTCAGTGAGGGGCTCTGCCTATCATGGATTGGGATCCTGTTTCTGGGTGTGGGGAGCCTCTGGGTTATGTATCTGTCCCTCCAGCACATCTTATTTCATTATGTGTTGAGGCTGACATCTGTGACTCTCACAGCTCCAATGGCTTTGATTTCCTGTGGTGTAGCATGTCCATTACTCCTGTGTTGGACATGGCCTTGTACAACAGACATACAATGGCTCTGTGTAGGCAGTGTGTGACTGCAGTCAGTTGGGGTGTCTACAGCCAGGCACCATATGACATATATTTCACACCCTTTATCCTGTTGGTGGGGTAACTATGAGGTCTTCCGAACTGCTGCAGGTGTCAAGTATGGTACATCCCATATGAGTCATTGTACTAGATTATGGGTCTGATAAGGGAACAGTACAGCGGCACAGTGACCTCTGTTGATGTTGATGTGAATCCTTTCATGATACGGTGTCCAGTATCGACAATCTTCATAGCCACATTGGCATTGTGGGTGTCACGTGACAGATTAATGTCGACCTGTGTCCCTAGGTCCCTGATTACTCCTTGCATACATAATGGTTTGACACCTATATGGTAATTTGTGTGTACCTTGTCTGGTATTTGGTGGGACATTCATACTGTCCAGTGTCTTCGGATGTCTGGGTGGAGTTCTTGTGTGTGAAAGTGTGGTCTGTCGCATGCTACAGACTGTACAGCAGTTTTGACTACAGTTATGTGCACATGGGTGGTCTCCGCTGCTTTGTGCATTGTCAGTTACCTGGCAATATGGGTGTCTGTGCTGCATATGGATACTCCCCCTCCTTTGATGTTTTGGTGCAGGTGTTGGGGCCATAACACATGATATGTGGCATAACCTAGTAGTGCTGGTGTGCTATCACTAGGCTTGCAGCAGGCTTCTGTCACTGCACAGACATCGATGTTCTCCATAATGGGAAGTGCCTCAGGGGCATGCATATTGCAGTTTACACATCTGGCATTGGTCAGCATTACCCTTATGTTTCCTACCACTTATGTGTTCTAGGGTGGTGGGTAGTCTTTTTGGCCTTGCCTACATACGGCTCTATGGAAGCGGCAAAGGCCTTATCCAGTATCCAGACGCACACGGGTAACAGCTGCAAGCCATCCCTGGAACAGCAGCATGGCTTGTCATGCTTGACATCTCAAGCAGACGGACATTAGACCCTCTTGGACTGACAGCTGTAACTGTGCCAGCTGTTAAACATGAGCATTCTGTGTTTGTACTGTGGCATCATTCTTGGTGAGGGTTGGATGCTGCACACAGCCAGTGTCATTCCGCCCTGGGGTACATACTCAGAGGGACCATCCATGTCTCTTTTGATGTTGACCAGGGAGGTACATCTCAGGTAATTCACACCAGCATGGACACTGAGTGCATCATATTTCTGCTTGCTTTGTGGTGACCTGTGTACTTGTGTTATGTGGCATTTTGTGGCAGCCTACAGGCAGATTACTCTACCCTTTCCCTTGTTCAGTCTGGTGAGTGGGACAGCAGTGTGTCTGCCTATACAGACACCTATTACGACTGTATCAGGCATGTTGCTTCTCCTTCTGGCCTGTGACTGTTTGGCACACCAGCTTTGCGTACTATTCATTGCATGTGCTATGTTTGAAGGTTGTGGTTGCTTGTGATCTGCTTTGGAGGCTTCTGTTGGTGTGGTATGTTTGTAATTAAGGCCTCCGGGAATATTTGTCTGTGTTTATGTGTTTGGTTTACAGTTGTGGTAGGTCTATGTGGGACTGGGTTTATGGTGTATGTGGTTGCCTTCTCCTCCTGACTAGTTTTGACAGTACTGAGTTGGTGGAGCTCAACCTCTGGTTTGGATACATGGATGCATCTATCACATATATTTGTATTTATTGGGGGGTGTTGTGGTTGTCTGTTTACTTGGGACTGGTGTCACATTGCCTCTGGATTCACAGATTCTACTTGTTGTGGCTGGACTTAGTGGATTGTATGTGTGGACATATGTTATTGCCATACTACTGGTCAGTGATTACTTCCCTTTTTATGTTTGCTCTATCATGTGGTAGCTTCCTCATTCTCTTGCATGGTTTGGTAATGGCTGGAGGCCAGCATGCCAGATGCCTGCGTGTATGGCATTGTGTGTTGTTGTTATTTGTGATTGCATACTCCAAGCATTCCTGGCTGTGTTCATGGAATACCTGTATAACATGTGCTGTGGTGTGTCCCATATTCTGCACTTGCACAGGGACGTTTGTGGATTCAACATCGGTTTTGAGGGCTGCAACCTATGCTTTACACATGTTTTTCACTGTGGTATTCTGGCCAGGGACTGTGGTCAGGATGTGTATATCCAGTGTGATTACTCTATGGTCTGGTCTTACCAGTGAGGGGTACACTTCTCATCTTGCCATCCAGTACACATGTTGCTGATTATCACACCCAGTATGCTTACCCCTCTTGTGGGAGTGGTACATTGTTCCTGGGCATTTTGGTTTATGGAATCTGGGTAATTTTCTCCTACTGTGTTGGTGCTGGTATAATGCTCCCAGTGTATGTATTCAGTCAAGCAATATAATGTGGTTTGGGGGGCTTGATATATTCATGTATTCCGACATAGGCCAGGTGCAGTTCCTGGTATTAGGACAGTAGTCTGCAGCAGGCTAAATACTGGGAGGCGGTTTTAGCCATTGGTATTTGACCATGGCTAATCCATGCTGCTTCTTGTTGTGGTACCAACATGGGGGTGTGGTTATCCTTGCCATTTCTTGCTAGTCACCCTCCTTTTGTAGCTTGTTCCATGTTTTGCGGCTGTACAGCACAGTATGAGGTGTGACCTGGTAGTGTTAGGGTGCTGATGTGAGTCTTGACCCAGTTCTCTATTACAGGACTGGTATCTACATTCTCCATACTGTGTGCGCTTACACTGCACACATCTTGCTGTTTATACATCTGTCATTGGGTAGCATTACATCTAGGTTCCTATCCCTTGTAGAACCTATGAAGGTGGGTTTGTGTTTTGAGACTTACCTATTCAGGGCATGCTGTGGGTACTGACAGCCTTTGCCAGTATCCATGGGACATGGCATGATAGGTGCACGCCACCCCTAGCAGGTGGTGCATCATGTCAAGCTCCACATGTCTTCCCAGCCTGAAACACATTGGCTCCCCTTTGACTAACTGCATTACTTCAGCCAGTTATTGCACTTGATCATCCCATCGTCATTTTGTGGCTTCATGCTTGGTGAGGGTGGATGTTAGTCAGGGTGCTCAGGTGTGCATATAGTACATGGTGTTACATTACTTAACACATAGCATTCATGCCTCAGGTGGTGCTGCAGGGCTGCCTCTGTCGGATGCACATATTATACTTCCCTGTACATGTTTGTGAGCAGGTCATGTCATTTTAGGCATCCCTGTTATTATTTGAGTGAGTCAGAGGGGGTATCATTCCCAGGGTTCCTACTGAGCAAGTGTATGTGCTATGCGTTGCCTCTTTGCCAAGGCCAGGGCATACTGGGCACGCCTCCTTCTGCCTACTGGGGCAGGCTCAGGTTGTTCCTCCTCCGAGTCACGCTCTGCCTGTGATGGCCTTGGCAATGGTGGGGGGCTGTTTGGCCCGGCCCTATGCTGGTCCTGCTGCAGCTGTTTTCACAAGATCATATTATGTAGCATAGCACATACCATGACTATTTGGGTACATGTAGTTGGTGTGTACTGCAAGGCTCCACCAGATGTGTCCAGACACCGGAACCGTGACTTGAGCAGCCCAAACACACGCTCTATTACATTACGTGTTTGTGCGTGTGCCTCATTATGGCGTTCCTGTTCAGGTGTGTGTGCGTTTCTGATGGGTGTCATCAGCCACGGCTCCAGTGCATAACCTTCATCCCCCACTAGGTGTCCGTGTGGGATGTCCCCAATTGCAAATGTCTGGTACAGCTGCGTCAAATGCCAGATGTGGGAATCGTGGTAACTCCCAGGGCAGCCAGCACACACATTCATTATTATGCCCTGGGCATCACACATGACCTGGCAGTTGATGGAGGGGAAGCCCTTGCGGTTAATGTAGGCCCTACCTTGCTCACCGGCTGGTGCTTTGATGCGTATGTGCGTGCAGTCTATTGCACCCACTACCTCAGGGTATTCCGCTATTTGCAGGAAGAGAGGCATATTGATGGCCAATACCTCACGGACATTGGGGAAATATACATGATCATCGACATGTGCTGACATGGCATCCAGGAACTGGTGCAGTACCCTGGAGGCTGATGCCTGTGATATCCCCATCATATCGCCAGTTGGTCTCTGGAAGGTACCTGTTGCTAGTATTCTTAGGCCAACACATACCTTGGTTTCCACTGGGATGAGTTCCCCTCTGTTGGTTCTGTGTGTGAGGCGTGGCCTGCACAGCTCAACAATTTGCTGCAGGAGCTATCTGCCCACTCTATAGCGCTCTACTATCTCCAGCTCATGTAACCCGTGGTAGGTGACCCTGGGCCTGTACACTCTTCTCCGTCTCCTCACTGTGGGTTGTCTGGCACCATCTGCATTGTCACCACCCTCAGCAAGTTGCCTATGTCTCATTATGACAGCTATGGCAGCCCCTAACATTTCTGCTCTGAGTTCAGCTTTTTCAGTTTTCACTTCTATTAGCTTACTCCTGTCTTGCAGTGTCTCTTAAGGGAAACATCCTGCACTACTGTTTGCAGAGTTTTAAGTGCTGGGCTAGGCTACTATTCTGCCTGTGTAATTGCCTGCTTCTAATTGTTTTCACCTGCTAGCTTCAGCAGTTATCCCTGCTAGCTTCCTATTAATTCTGTTGCTTCCTTTTTCCTCTCTGTTTCCTCAGGGGGAGCAACATGCATTCTATCTGAAACACGCTCACAGTGGCTTACACACGCGCACACGTGCTTACACGGTTCAGAATCTACTTATTCGGGTTAAAACGCGTGTACACCCGCACAAACACTGTTACACATCTGCCAACAGCCTGCAACATACTCAGCCTGCCCTACACGCGCGCACACCCGGGCAAACAGTGTTAAACATCTCCCAACACGCTCCTACATGCTCAGTCTGCCTTACACGTGCGCACACTGCCCCACTCGTGCTTCATGGCGTGCACACTTGCGCATGCACACCCAGCAAGAAACTTTGGTGTAAGTAACAGTGTACACCTTCCATTTTTTGACTTTCCATGACTTATCTAGTGGCACACCTCTTTCCATGATCTGTGCCTGTCATCTGTCATGTTACACTGGCCTCCAATGAACTGCATTTCTTTCTACCATTCCCCCCTGTGATGTCACCTATCTCCTACTCTATTCCTCCCCCTTATGTATCTCTTACACTACTCAGACTGTGCTCATTTGCTATGTGACTGTGAGATTCAGTATTCGAACCCTCATTTACATGAGATTGCCTACTAATGCTTAGTTACATGTCTTAGACTCAGCTTCCGACCTTAGCAACCACTACACGGTGGCCATGTTGTTTTTGGTCTGCTGGTCCCTGCATTGTCATTCCATGTATTGCATAAAACCCACATTTGTGGGTTTATAACCTTCATTTTCATGTTTTATACAGCGCAGCCCGTTTGCGCGGGGCTGTGCTGGGTTTAAACATCTGCGATTGCCGAAAAAAAGAATTATATTTTTATTATTTTGACATCGGGTTATATTGCCAATGGCCACATATTTGGCCATTGGCATGCTGCCTGAGTCATATGCACCCTTTTTTTGGAGCTGACATGGCTCCTAGGAATTTGCAGAAATGTACTCAGTTGTCAACTGAGTACATTTCTGCAGCTAAAACGTCTCTTACACGGACTGGTTTCTGCTTCGTGGATCGCTAATATACCTCATTTGCATACCTTTTGGATGCAAGTGAGGTATTTAGCATGTCCACGCCCAGTCCGTGTAAGAGACGTTTTAGCTGATCTCTTACACGGAGTTTAGGGCTGTTCCTGGATCGCGAGGCTTGCATGGAGTGTTGCACGTCTCTTACACTCTGTGCAAGCCTTCGTGAATCCTGCCCTACATCTTTGTAACAATGGACATTGAATCACTGTTTACAGTGATTCCTAATGTATGGGGTATTGACAGTGTTAGAGAAATTTTGGTCACTAAACAGAATTTTTCTACTAAGAAAGTCAAGTTAGTATGTACACTAGTGAAAACCACCGCTAATTCAAAAGCCAAGAACTCGACTCAGGCCAGTCCAAAACGTAAAAAAAACATGAAAAACAACAAATTTTAATAAGCTACTGTAAAAGCTTTTCGTTAGTACCTTACACTAACTTCTTCAGACAAGCAAAACATTCACACCATTACAAGTGAGTTTAAATACCAGCATTGAAACACTTAACCATGCCCCTTGCTCTCCCTTTAGCTCCTTAAAGGTACAGATCACAACTAACTAAGGTGCATTTGCAATTCTCTATTAACATAATAAAAAATTCACTATTAACATAATAAACATAATAAAAAATTCATACACCGAGACTGTAATAATAGCAGGCTTTGAAACTGAAAGAAAAAAGCCCAATATTTTGATTATTAAACTGTATAAAGTAGATAAATATGTAAACTATATAAAATAACATAAAAATAACGATGTTCAACCTGCAGCATAAATACTAATAATGGAAGTGCGACGCTTCCTAATCAAAAATTACCTATGCATACATTGTATCTTGCCTGCTTTCAAGTAAAATAACTAATATAATGAATATAATAAATATAATGAAATTAATGCATACTGTCCTAAGCATATAAGTAACTAGAACAGCTACCCAAGAAAAATAATATAATATTAATCATATCTCACTAAATAATGAAAATAATAATATAGAAATATAAAATATGACATGTAACATATAATATAACATAAATTTAGGCTACTCAGTATAGATTTAATACTGTCATTAAATAAAACAGGTCTAAAAGTTAGCGTATCTAGACCTAAAATTACTAAATAATAAAATATGATTCAATAATATATATTGTAAAATAATGATCATGATGTATAATCATAACAATAACTGATAACTGTTAACCCTCCACCACTGTCGACTAATAAAGAGTTATAAAACCATTAATTTGTCGACTCTCATTTTTCATTTTTTGACTCTCATTTTAAAAAATTGTGAGAATAAACAGCTCATCACCTCTTCAAACTTTTAAGTTTTAAAAAACAACTAATGGATAACGAGCTGTTGAGACCAGGGAGGCAATATGCTTCCAATCTTAATTGCCAAAGAAGCTCTTTACATTCTAATCTATATGTCTTAGGTCCATAAGAATTGGTATTATACAGCTGATCTATAACCATAAATGTAAACTCATGGTTTGGGTTGTTCTGAATGTGCATAGTCAAACATTGTCCATTTTCATTCTTCTTATGGCATACAAATGCTCGTACATTCTTTCCTGGAGTTTCCTCTCAGTCTTGCCAATGTAAAAACTGGGGCATGATGAACCTTGAGCAAGGTTTACCACTTGAGTACTGGAACAAATGAAACGTCCCCTGATGAGGAATTTCCTGTTCTTAACTGTAAAGGCTGTACCTGCCTGGACAAATCTGCAATACTTGCACATATTACATTTATACATCCCTGATCTTGGTGTTACTAAATTTTGCGTAGATTCCAGAATATTTTTCATGTTAGGGCCCCTTCTGTATGTTATCAATGGGGCTTTATCAAAAATTGGACCTCCAAGTAACTCAGGGGATAGTAATCGCCAGTTCCTCTTAATTATAGTAACTATGTCATTGACATCTGTATTAAAAGTTAAAATAAAATTGGACCTGGACATGTTTCCCTGAAAATCAGGGCATATAGGTGATGGTGAATGACTCAATTCAGGAACAACATGACTCAAGATAGAAGAAAAATAGCCATTAGCTCTCTTGGTCTTAACTTCAAAACACAACTCATCAATCAAGGTTTCTGGATAACCTCAATCCAGAAATAAACTGGCTATGAAATCACACTCTTCCAAAAATTCACTATCCCTTGACACCATCCTAGCTGCTCTTACAAGTTGTCCTTTGACTATAGCCTTTTTCTGGTGAAGTGGATGGTCACTATCATAATGTAGATAAGAATTAGAGAAAGTTGATTTCCGATGGATTCTGGCTCCAAACTGACCTAGACTTCTGTCTTTATAAAGTTCAACTTCCAAATAGAATATCTTCTCCATGTCTATTGTACAAGTAAATTTCAAAAAGTCAGATGAATTATTGAAGCCGATCACTAGGTCTTGGGCTTCTTCCAGTGAGCCATTAAACAAGATAAAAATGTCATCCAAGAATCTTATGTACAGAACGACTTTCTCTTGAATAATATTATTGGGAAAGGCAAACGTTCTTTCCCAATGAATCATGACCAAATTAGCTACACTGGCACCACATGGAGACCCCATAGGCACACCAATCAACTGATGGAACCATCTGTTATTGAATGTGAAATAGTTACATGTCAAAATAATATTCAACAATTGGCTCACCATAGATATCTCTTTGGGTGGAGCTTGGTAATAAATCATCTCCAACTGAATCCATTCAAGTGCTTCCTCATGGGGAATTGAAGAATATAAATGAATGACGTCAATGGTCAGAAAATAGGCATTTCCTTCAAAGGTAGCTAGTCCAACTTTTTCCAAAAAGGACCAAGAATCTCTGGCTATGTGTGGTACCTGCGATACATATTGTTTGAGGATGGTGTCTACTACCCTCGCTGCTGCATAGGTAATACTACCCCTCACATTCACTAATTGGCACATAGGGTGATCACCAATACTTTTATGAATCTTAGGATTCCCAAATAATGCTGGAATGCGTGGTGAGGGTACTGAAATAAAATTGTAAATGTCCATATCCAGAGACCCACTAATGAACATGTCTTCAAAGTATGACCGCACACAGTTCATACTAATATTCAATTCATTCTTAGATACTTCTCTATAAGTCTCTGTAGAAAGTATCGCTAAAAGTCTATCTATATATTCATCCTGTTCCATAGCTACTAATCCACCTCCTTTGTCAGGTTTCATTATTCTGATAGAAGAAGAACTGAGAGCTTCCAATGAGTCCACTTCAATCTTGGAAATGTTGAATTGGATCTGTTGTTTACACTTAAGCAAATTCCTAATGTCCACATCACACGTGTTCAAACACTCCCAAGCAAGGGGCCAAAGGTGGATTATATGTACTTGGAATGTGATACATAGGCCTTGGTTGGACCATCTCTCCCAATAAAAGGACCAAGTTCAACCTTCTCACAAAAAGTTTGAGGTCTAAAATTGATTTGTCAACACTAGCATGTCTAGAGGGTATAAAAGTTAAGCCCTTGGCTAAAATGTCAACAAGGGGTTGGGAGAAAACAAAATTTGAATAATTATATATTTTGAAGTCCTTCCCTGTGTTATATATCACTTCAAATGGTTTATTTGATCGGGTATTAGAAAATCTAACATCTTCCATCAGTTCTTCCTCGATTTGTATCTGTTTCTCGTCATTCTGCTCAATGTTTGTTGAGGAGACGAGTCTTGTGTTTGAAAATGTACCCGGACCAATCCTGTATCAAATTGAATTGGATTATCAATATTATCTCCCTGCTCCCCTGCTCCATTCACTCCTTCTAGACTCAGTCTCTCGTGATTGGCCCCCTTGTTCTGCTCCATAACTGATGTTATATTGCCCTCTCCACAGGGCCACACTGGATGTTTCGGTAGATTATGGTTAATTTTCAGAAAATTACTCTGAGACTTAGGGGGTTTTGGATATGCTACACAATCCTTATAAGCCTTAATGTCTTTTTAAAATGAGAGTCAAAAAATGAAAAATGAGAGTCGACAAATTAATGGTATTATAACTCTTTATTAGTCGACAGTGGTGGAGGGTTAATAGTTATCAGTTATTGTTATGATTATACATCATGATCATTATTTTACAATATATATTATTGATTCATATTTTATTATTTAGTAATTTTAGGTCTAGATACGCTAACTTTTAGACCTGTTTTATTTAGTGACAGTATTAAATATATACTGAGCAGCCTAAATTTATGTTATATTATATGTTACATGTCATATTTTATATTTCTATATTATTATTTTCATTATTTAGTGAGATATGATTAATATTATATTATTTTTTCTTGGGTAGCTGTTCTAGTTACTTAGATGCTTAGGACAGTATGCATTAATTTCATTATATTTATTATATTCATTATATTAGTTATTTTACTTGAAAGCAGGCAAGATACAATGTATGCATAAGCAATTTTTGATTAGGAAGTGTCGCGCTTCCATTATTAGTATTTATGCTGTAGGTTGAACATCGTTATTTTTATGTTATTTTATATATTTTACATATTTATCTACTTTATACAGTTTAATAATCAAAATATTGGGCTTTTTTCTTTCAGTTTCAAAGCCTGCTATTATTACAGTCTCGGTGTATGAATTTTTTATTATGTTTATTATGTTAATAGTGAATTTTTTTATTATGTTAATAGAGAATTGCAAATGCACCTTAGTTAGTTGTGATCTGTACCTTTAAGGAGCTAAAGAGAGATCAAGGGGAGTGGTTAAGTGTTTCAATGCTGGCATTTAAACTCACTTGTAATGGTGTGAATGTTTTGCTTGTCTGAAGAAGTTAGTGCAAGATACTAACGAAAAGCTTTTACAGTGGCTTAATAAAATTTGTTGTTTTTCATGTTTTTTACGTTTTGGACTGGCCTGAGTCGAGTTCTTGGCTTTTGAATTAGCGGTGGTTTTCGCTAGTTAGTTTTTCCGGTCTTGAAAGTTTATTTCTTTAGTATGTACACTGTTAGAGATTATAATGGAAAATGATGTTTTTGTTCTTAGGGATGAGTTTTATCTTCAGAGGAGTGGCATGGCTATGGACATAGCATGTGCCAGTAGCTACACCAACTTGGCTTTGGCACATTGGGAAGAAGTGTATGTTTTGAATAACAATGATTACTCGGGACAGATCATTTGGTATACCCATTTTGTGGATGATATTTTTCTTTTATGGTGCAGTTCTAGTGAACTTTTGAATGATTTTGTTAGATACTTGCATACTACAACTTCTTTTTTAAAGTTTACATGTCAGTGTTCAAAGGATGAGATAAGCTATCTAGATGCGAGTAGTAGTAGGTCTGACTGGCCTGTTTAAGAAACCTAGTAGGAAGAATAATCTCCTACATAAAAATAGTATGCACCCAAAACATGTGCCTAGAAATGTTATTAGAGGACAGACCCTGAGGATGATGAGATTGTATAATGATGAAGAACACTTAATGTCAGCCTTAGGAACTTTAAAAGATCATTTTTGGCCAGAGGTTATTCTGAGAAGGAGATAGATGCTTGTGTTCGACAGTGTCTGTCAGAGAGAGAGGCACTACAGGTAAACCTTATTTTTCAGGAAACACCTGTGCTGCTACTAGTGATGTTCTTGCCCATTTAGATAACAGGATCAGGGTTCTACTAACATTTTCTAGTGATGTTAATACTAACTGTCAGATTATTAAGAACAATTGGCATATATTACAGGCCTCTGGCAAGCTTAAGGGACTAGTAGGTGATAGACCCTATTTTTCTTTTAAGAACAGTATGTCTCTTAAAATATAGCTGTGCTACAAATCTTCAAGCCATAAGCCTATATTTGACTCGTAGAGGCACAGCACCTATCCATGCAGAAGTTGTGCAGCATACACATACATTCACACAGGGTATAGGGGTGTCTATTGTATGTGACTTCTATGCTGATTGTAGAACGAGAAATGTAATATATTTAAGTTATTGTAGTTACTGCTCAGTCTTCTATATTGAAAGACTAATCATTCACTGAGAGAGCATATTATGGAACATTTAAGGGCATAAGAAATTCCAAAGAGAGTAATGCTCTAGCGAAACATGTGATGGCTGAGAGTTCACAACATAGAGTCATTTTAAATTTTTCGTTTTAGAGATTTTATTAGAGAGCATCAGGGGTGGTGACTTTAACAATAAAACTGAGGCAGCAGAAGAGAAATGGATTATTCATTTTAAAGAGTATAGACCGCCTGGTATTAATGATGCTGTGACTTTGAAGCCTTTTTTACATGCAAGCAAATTATCACATTAAGACTCGCTGTTGATATTTATATTTTTTAAATTTTACATTTATGTATGTTTTTTAGTACTTCTGTATGAGTGTTATGACTGTCTGAGAAAAGGTGTATCCATGTGTCTTTTAAGAATATTAATTGTTAATTGGAGTAAGCTGCTGACTTTATAGGTTGCAGTAGCTTAAATATGAGTGTGTTAGGCATTTCTGTAGTCTGAAGAAGCGGTGCAATATAGGGCAAGCACTTACTCTCTATATTAATTAAATTTATGTCCTGTGCTGTATGGCTCGATATTTTGCTTTATTTTGATATTAAGCAGTATTTTACCTTCACCTAAGATGATGCCTCACTAAAAACAGAAAATGTTTGACTTCAATAATTGGCTTAGTTTCTGGTGTCATAATAAGTGGATCCAGTATTTGTCAGCCTGGAATGACATGACCGCAAGATCTTGTTGCTTTGCTAGAGATGGTCTTCATCTGTCACGCCTGGGATTTTGGTTACTGGTTACTGTGCTACCCCCATAGTGCCTATTTTAGGCAGTGTCTCAAGGACAAAATTCCTGATGTAAAATCTCCATCTAAAAACAACCTCAAGGTTATTCTGCTAAACACCAGAAGTCTTAACATGAAACTGCACTCACTGGAAGCAGTCCTCGCCTCGGAAGATGCATTTGTGCATTCATGGAAACCTGGTTCAAGGCTGTGGAGAGCACCTCAGCTATACCAGGTTACACCTCCTTCCACATGTTCAGACCACAAATTGAAGGCATGAAAACTAAAGGAGGCGGTGTATAAATATTCATTAAAGATAAATATACCTCCAGATTGGTTAAACAGTATGATTCCCTGCAGATACTTCAGGTGCAATTAACTGTTGGTAGGACACCTGTTCAAGTTATTGCCAGCTACAGGACCCCCTCCATAAATCAGGAGACCCACTCTGCCAGTTTGGATCTACTTGAGTCTATCAAGATACATCCAAACACCATGATTTTGCGTGACTTACCCATCCATTGACTGTATAAATTACTCGTGTAAAAACTCACTTGCTCAAAGGTTCCTTGACTTTCTTAACTCCATTGCCCTGGACAAGCTGGTTGACACCCCCACAAGGGGTGCCATTATCCTGGACCTGGTGCTTAACAATATGGAAGACCACTGTAGCACCCTGACTGTGAGGTCTTCCCTGGTGAGATCTGACCACAAATCAGTCTCATTCCAAGTAACTATCCCAACTGACCCCTCCAGCAGCAACTAAACTAAAATATTTCTCCAAAGCAGATTATAACCTCTTACAGGTTGGTATAAATAGCTTCACTGCACCCCTCAGATAGAATTGGCAACTATGCCAAGTTCTACACCAGTGCTTTATACAAACACCAGTATAACTGCATTGACTCAGCTGTACCTGATAGGACCAAAATAAGATCCTCATGAAACAGCAAACCTGGCTGGTGGACAATTGCCATTAACAGACTTTGCAATAAGAGATAGAAATTGCTGTCTAAGAGTAAGAGGGAGTGTGCCCTATACTAGAAACACCCCCTCCTCAGCTTAAACAAGCAAATAAGACTTCTTGTGAAGTCCTCTAAAGCAAGCTACAAATCCAAATTAGCTTCCTCAATTAAGAACAATCATAAGGCATTCTTTACTTACATCCGTAACCTAAAAGGAAAGGCCCAGATTTGTTCTGAACTGGTAGTTAATAGTACCACATATACTTAGCCTGTGGACATAGCTAACCTGTTGGCAGACAGGTTATGTGAAAACTTCACATCCCTGTCCCCACCACACGTACCCTATGACATCCCTACCACCTCCCCCCTACCTTGTATCTCTAAAGAGCAGGTTGTAAATGCCCTTTCTAAGGCCAAAAACAGCATGTATGGGACCTGATAACTTCCCTGGCTGTGCCTACATGGGCTCCAACAAGAACTGGCAACACCATTGCGTACTCTTTTCAATCATAGTCTAAGCACTGGCTTCATCCCTGTTGAATGGAAAATGGCCACCATTATTCCAATGCACAAAGGTGGTGATTCCACTGACCACAGGGACTATAGACCTATTAGCCTGACTAGCCTTATCTGCAAGGCCATGGAGCAAATCATCATGGAACTTATCAACAAAGAAATAGGTAATCTCCAAACACTTGACCCTACTCAGTTGGATTTGTCAAAGGGAGATCATGCCTGTTAAACCTGGTAGATTTCTTTGAGACACCTGGATGAGGGGAAATATGTGCATACAGCCTACCTAGACTTGGCCAAGGCTTTTGACACTATCCCCCACTCAGGCATCATTGACAAACTCATCCAGCTAGATACCAAGCCTTATATCCTTAGATGGGTCATTAACTGGCTCACTGATAGAACATATGTAGTCACCTCCAACAACAAACCTGTAACCAGTGTTATTCCACAGGGATCAGTCCTGGGACCTCTACTATTTGGAATCTATTTCTCTGAAGTACAAGTAAAAACTGAAGGTCTGTGGCTGACAAAGTTTGCTGATGACTGCAAATGAGAGCAGTCATAGAATCTCCAAATGATGTCATCCTGGAAGCGGGTCTTACACAAACAAATGATTGGTGCCAAAGTCATGGCCTTAAACTCAATGCAAAAAAATAATGTATTCTCATCCCTTTTGGTAAGAATGATGTTCCTGCTACTACCACATCAATAGCAACACCCAAAGTACACACTCAGTGGTGAGAGACCTAGGCACACAGGTAGACAGCAATCTTACCTTTGATAACCATGTCTCCATAGTGGTAAGAAGTGCATTCTATACTGTTCATCTCATAAGTAAAGGCATTGCCTCCAGGGGGAAAAAAGGAGTTATAACCTCCCTGTATTCCTCCCTCATTAGGCCAATAATTGAGAACAAAAGCCCTTTCAGAATATACCTTTCCAAGCACCTGCAGCAACTGGAGTGACCACAAAGGTTCCTCAAAAGGAAAATTCAAGGTCTTGAGCATCTGTCCTATGTGGATCATCTGAAATCAGTGTTACTTTATTCTGCTTCATAGAGACTACTCAAAGGTGATCTCTGCCTCGTATATAAGGCAAACTTGGGCCCTGCTGTATTGGAAATGCTGCATAGCCACAAGTCAAACGGTACTTGGGTTACTCACTGTAAAGACCTTAACCTGGTACGTGACATTAATAGAACCTGCTGGAGGGACAAATTTGTCTCCCAGAGGTTGCCACACCTTTGGAACAGACTTCCACTTTATGTCAAACAGAGCACCTCATTGGCCCTCTTCAAACGCAATCTGGACGATTGGATGGATAACCATAAATTCACCCTGGGGGTTCCACCTGTGTCCCTCTTGGATGTGGGCATAAGGTGCTGATTGTGGAAATAAGAGTAGAACTTGGCTAGGCTTGTAAGGGCCCTAGGGCCATTAGCCTAGTACCTTCCTATGATCCTATGATAATTCTGGTTAACAAATGGAAATCAATAAAATGAAATACAACTAAATTAAATTAGTTAAGACTAGTGCCCTTACAAGCCTAGCTATGGCCCCCTAAACCCACAATGTGGGGGGATCTGCCCCCATACACCCCCATACATTAAATGTACCAACTCTGAGATAGCACTACAGTGAGGAAATGGGCTAATTGCCTGTTCTTCACTGAAGCATGATGTCCCTGCACAATGTCGAACCAAAATGATCGACCTACACTACCTGTTCACTGTAGTGTAACTCTATCGATTTTTGTTCGACATTCTGCCTACCTGGGAAACTGCCTTTTGATCATGTGCCGGTTGACCAAGGCAGTTTCAACATTCTTATAGTAAACCTATGTGTGTGTGTGTGTGTGTGTGTGTGTGTGTGTGTGTGTGTGTGTGTGTGTGTGTGTGTGTGTGTGTGTGTGTGTGTGTGTGTGTGTGTGTGTGTGTGTGTGTGTGTATTGAAGCCCTATAAATAAAAGCAAGCTTGGCTGTTCTACAGTCCCTGTAACTTTTCTTAAGGAATTATGAACTTCTCGACAATGTGTAGTAATAAAAGAAGGAAAAGTGTAATATACATTTCATACAATCCAAATATCCACCTTTGATCTGCACCTGATTATGGAAGATATTTTCTTAATTCCTGCTGGCTAGCGAACCTTCTTTCACCTAAAGTATGAGTTAGGAAAAGAAGCCTTTAGATTTCTCTGAAAAACAAGAGTTAATTTTGGCCCTTTTTAACTCTGTTCTGCATAACCAAATGGATATTTTGGCATATAGCATAACTTTACCTATTACATGAGGTTTAATGGGATGCACCTGGATGGAATTAATCTATGTTACTTTAAAGAAGACACATGTTCACTGCTGATAGTTGGATTACCAGGATCTTCTCCATCTAAAGGCTTTCTTTAAGTAAAAAAATGTAAATGCGTGGCTAGTGGGTCAGTTCCAGAAGTATGGGGCAGTTTGAAGATATGCCACATGGTTTTGTGAAGAAGAATGGGACAGATATGGCTAGGATGAAGTTAAAAGAACATGTGCTCAGACTTGGTGATCAAGATGAAGCAGAATCATTTTCTGGAGCTAAAATGAATATGATTTGCTGGGTTCTATGTTAAAAGTAGACATTCTGCTGGTAGTTATTTCATCATGATATATGAAAGGTTCACAGGTTCATAGGTACTTATTAGGCTATTGATCTGTGAGGATCTTAAGATGCTCAGCATTACACTCCCATGGCACATGTTTTGGTCCTTGTGTTTTGTGTATGAGTAACTTGATGATGGGCAGAACAAGGATATGTTTGGGTATTTAATTGTTGCCTCTATCCATGAGGGACTGGAGTGCTAAACCTGAGTGAATTTGTGTTTTCCTATCCCTTTGTCCAAATTACATTTGTATAGAGTAAGAGATGCTTTATGTGGAGTAGAACATGGTTGCATAGAAGAGGTGTTCTCTATCATGCATACCTCTTCCCCTGATATGTCCTAATTATGTTGCAAAACAGATTTTGATCTCCCTGAGCAGGTGTTCATGCTACTATTAGACGTGTGAATGTGCAATAGGTCAGAAAGTATAGGGTTTTTTAAAGTTCTATACACAAGCCAGAGGTCATCTCTTAGCAGTTTGTATGATACAGAGAAAAGGGCAAGGCTTTCAGATGGTCTACATAGTTTCTATAATTTAGGCCTTTGATTTTTTTTTTTTTTTTACTGATAAAGTGTCTCAGTCTTTCCAGTTCTGACAAGTGTTTCGACAGGTGGATACTGAAAGGGCATAATTCCCCTATCTATGAGGAGTGTTGGTGCTAAACCAGGACTGAATTTGCAGTTACCAATCTATTCATCTAAGTTACATTTGAATAGAGCAGGAGAAGTGCTTTACTTTATGTGGGGGGATGACAGTTCCATAAAAGTAGTATTCCCTGTGATCCATATCTGTACCTCCAGCATATTCTGTTAATTTTGAAAAAAAGAGACTGAGGTCCTTGAGCAGGAGTTTCTGATATCACTGGACTTCTGTATGTGCAATAGGTCTGATAGAACAGATCTGTTGAGGCTCTATATGTGAGGCAGAGGTTTCCTCTCAGTAGCCTGTATGATGTCAAGAAGAAAGACAGAGGTTTGAGATGGTCTGCATCGTTTTTATGATTTAGGTCCTTTATTGTTTTAGTTAGGAAGTGCTGCGGTCATTCCAGCTGTGACAAGTGTTAGGACAAGTATATATCAAAAGAGGCATTATACTTAAGGATCAGCCTGAGTGTTGATGGTGTTGTCAATTTTGCGATTAAGAAGGGATTTACTCAGGATAGGGAAATTTCAGATGTTGTAGACCAGGCAAAAGGTGGCCCTAAGACACTTCAATGAGACAGAGGCATGAGATAGACTTGTAACATCATCTTTATAGGCAGTGGCACTCATATTCCTGATCATCTTTGTTAGAGCTCCGGCCTTTCAAGTTGGATCATATGGACAGGTACACACCAAATGGAGCACTGCTTTCAATTCAGGGTTAGAATCAGCACAAGGTGATCTAGGTGCCTGCCTAGAGCCTGGTGCTTGATTAGGGGCTAGGCTTGGCCATAAAACCTTAAAAAAATCCTCTCAGCTGTGCCATTGAGTGTGACTTTCTGGAATTCAAATTCAACTTGAAAGATACATATATCACAGCACTGGAGCTCAAATGGGTACCGCCATTCTATCAAGTGTGTGTGTGTGTGTGTGTGTGTGTGTGTGTGTGTGTGTGTGTGTGTGTGTGTGTGTGTGCGCGCACTGAGGGTCACAAATTACTTTAGCTCTGAGAACAGTCAGTCAGTCAGTAATACCAGAAAGTTTCAGTTTTTTTTGAATTTCTGTGATGGTGCTTTGATTCAGCTCTGAGCTGTAAAAAATGTTTACTGTAATCCAAAGTATAGCATTTTAAATCATTACTCCTTTATTTACCTACTGTGTGACTTTAAGGAAGTCATTAAGACAGAGCTCATGGGTCAGCACTGAAAAGTGACACTTTTTCGAATGGGTTTACCTGGTTAACAAATAAATTAAAGAAAACAGTATTTAAAATGTGTTTGTTTTTGGGTCTTTGTCCTCCTATTTATTTTGGCTTTTCACAAAATTCTTGAGAAAAGAAACTGATAGGTATTTGGTCTGTTCTTTGTAAAATGTGTGACTATATGGCAAATTTATGTGGATTGCAGTTATTAAATAATGACATGCACAAGAGTTTCAGACATTGTATTCTTCAGAAAATGCTTGCTAATGCAAAGCTTATTATTCTAGCAACTTTCTAAATATATATATGATAAATATTTAAAAATATATTCCTGTTGTTTTTTCCCTATGATAGTTGAGCTAAGAAGCTGAGAGAGCAGAGAGTAGTTACACTGGGTTGCACTTTATGATTCTGACAGCAGTGAGCTGCAATACATTTCTGGCCCTTGCTTATAAATGATACCTGAGGTTTACCATTATACAGGTGGCCATAAATGATGAGTGTGTATATATATATATGTATATATATATATATATGTGTATATATATATATATATATATATATATATATATATATATATATATATGCATGTGTACAAAGGGCATAGTTTTTAACTGTCTTTCATTTTTCCTTATATTTGTGGTCTATTCTTCGTAA
Source organism: Protopterus annectens (assembly GCF_019279795.1). Classification (NCBI taxonomy): domain Eukaryota; kingdom Metazoa; phylum Chordata; order Ceratodontiformes; family Protopteridae; genus Protopterus; species Protopterus annectens. The sequence continues at coordinate 205,393,147 of NC_056726.1, read as the reverse complement.
AACTTGTAGCTTTCTGCTGAAATCTTGTGGACTGTAGCCGCTAAATAATGACAAATGTGAGTTTTAGACTTCATACTCTTCAGAAAATGCTTGCTAACACAAACCCTTTTATATTAGTAAATTTCTAAGTATATAAAACCAATATTTAAAACCTGGTTCTGCCTTTGGGTCTTTGCCTTTTATTTCTGATGGCCTGGGGGGGGGGTGCAATCGATTGCACTGTAAGGTTCTCACAGCAGCAAGCTGAAATACACTTCTTAAGCATTATTTATGAATTTGCTCATTCATTTGCTCACAAGTAACCATCTGAGATGTATACACTCATACAAGGTGTTGTATCTGATCACCAAATCTATATGCGAGTGAGTATGCGTGCATACATATCTGGTTCCTGCATCCCGCAGAACTTATGGTGTAAAGGAAGGAATTGATTATAATAAACAGGAGTATCATCATATGAGCATTATTCTTTGGGCACAATTCTTGGTTTGTTTTGTTGACTGCTGATAATGTGTTAATTATTTGGATGTAAATAAACTAGACAGCATGGAGTCTATGAATTTAATGATAATATTTTAACTATGAATGGATTCTCAATTTACCTTTTTTTTTTTTCTGAAGGCACACTGGTGTGAAATGCACTGTATTGGGTTGCAATATCCTGTCTGGTACTTACTGCATATGAGTAAGGCTATAAACTGTTAATGAGTGGCTTCAGTATTATGGTGTTTGATTCACTCACCCTTTATTTATCATCTGTATTACTCTGACTAATTCACTTTACCAAACAGTGCTCCTGGGCTGCCCCTGAAGAGCAGTACTTGCCTCCAATAGGCAGTCTCAAGCTGTTAGCAAATGTTTTACACATTTGACTTTTGAATTCCTGTACCCTTCACATAGCCACTATTCAGTGCTTCACTATATGCCATTGGACTAATGTCTCTTGTAGTTTAATGGCTTACCAGATGCATTTTTGATAAATATGAGAGCCACAGAAAGTTTACTGTTGTTCATGCTAAGTGTGCTTTCAGTGTGAGACTCTTTTGTTTTGTTTAGCAAACAACTGCCAGCATTTTTTTGCTGTAAATTTTAAAATTAAATCCAAATCTTTATGATCACTGCAAAAGTAAAGAGGAGCAGCATTTTATGATAAATGATGAGAGATGCCAGGAAATGGGATATGGCTCTGATGGGGAGCAGGTCCATTACTCTGCCTAGGGTCCTATTTGACCATGATCCAGCTCTGATTCAATTACATGTCTAATTAGGGATAAGCAGATAAGTATTATAATATCTCTGAACCTGTGAGAAAAACTCTTAGTAACCAGCTGGCTAAATAGATGGATTGTCTAACAACTGTAGCTACATGGTGGTCAAGGAAGAAGTCATTGCCAATAAATGTTTAAACATTTATCTTTTCTGAACCCTTGCAAGACTATCCATATGTCCACAATGCAGTGGGTGCAAATGGCTATCTGTCATAGTGTTCTTAACCACTTGGATAATTGTAACACCACCCAAAGAAATAAACTGCAATCTTTTTCTGCAGTACCCCACCTACCAACAACGTTGCCTTCACTATTCTTGAAAAATTAGTCACTATCCCTGAAAAATTAGTTTCCTCTCAAATCACCTTGGAATAAGTCATAGAATACCTCTCAAAGGCTGAAAATAATACTTTAATGGGACCAGAAAGAGTACCAGGCTACTTTCTCACAAGTGCCAAATATGCACTATCGGAGCCTTTACATAAACTGTTCAACCTCAGTCCATCTACAGAGTTTACGTTTGATGCCTGGAGAATAGCCACTGTGATTTCATTACAAAACAGTAGTCTAAGCCTTTACATAAACTGCTCAACCTTGGTCTGTTGACAGGGTTTGTGCCTGATAGCTGGAGAATAGCCATTGTGATTTCCTTACAATACAGTGGTCTGAGCCTTTACATAAACTGTTCTGTCAACCTCAGTCCATTGACAGGGTTTGTGCCTGATGCATGGAGAATAACCACTGTGATTTCCTTACAAAACAGTAGTCTGAGCTTTTACATAAACTGTTCAACCTCAGTCCATCAACAGGGTTTGTGTCTGATGTCTGGAGAATAGACACTGTGATTTCTTTACATAACAGTGGATCCTCTTCAAATTCAGGTAATTTTAGGCCTACTGGTCATATCAACCTTATATGCAAAGCTATGGAATGTATCATAGTAGAACTCACTTTAGTAAGCACAAACAGCTTAACTTATATTAACCCAATCAGTCTGGTTTTGTGAAGGGCAGGTTCTGTCTTTTGAACCTAGTAAGCTTATTTGAAAAAACTACAGAGGGTCTGAACAATGGTCACTCAATGCACACTTCTTAAATCGACCTGACCAAAGCTTCATACTCAATTCTCAATCCTGATATTACTGAAATTTTACACAAACTTAATGTAAACCCCTGCCTTGCCCTCTAGATTGCATGTTGGCTATCCAATAGATGCCAGGCCTTAAAATTTGCTGGTACACTGTGCGAATTTAAAATTGTAATTAGTGGGGTACCACAGGGATTAGTACTGTGACCTCTCCAGTCGGACATTTTTTTGTAAATATTAAAAATAATATCCCAGAAGTGTGGTTGACCAAATTTGCTGATATCTGCAAGCTAGGCACTATTACTCAATCATCCACTGATACAAAGCAGCTTCAGCAAGTTCTGGGATATGCACATACCTGGTGTACCAAAAACTGTCACACATTAAATGCAAAAAAAAAAAAATGTAGATTAGTAGTTTTTGACAAAAATGTTTCTACCACCTCATATATTAGCCCCCTTCCCATCCTTACTGTTTTGTTCTAACCCTAACCATGCCCCTAATCATAACCCTGCACTTTACCTTAGGAAAATCATTTAGGCAGCATGCCTAGTGTTGAGGAAAAGTGTGTCTGAAACTATTGGTAGGGTTTAGGTTAACTGACCATAAAATGAAATTATTTATTTTCAGTTTGCAATCGGTTGTAGTTTCCATCAACTATTTATTTTGGGTATGTTTTCAACATGTCAACATCAAAAACACATGTTTCGATGTTCATGTGTATTGTAATTCCAACATACTCATACGCATACATATTTTAGGAAGTGTGCCAATTTATCAACGGCAGTTTAGGCGACTGCTATTTCAGCGAAAATGTTTCCCCAAAAGCACTTCTTTTGGAAAGTGGTGTTGATCTCATGACATGAATTTTATGCAGACACACACACACACACACACACACACACACACACACACACACACACACACACACACACACACACACACATATTATATATATGGGTCTAGGACTATTCACTGAAAGCACATTTCACATGAATACATTTGACTGTGCACAATTCACTGAAAGCTCAATTCACTGAAAACACAATTCACTGAAACACATTTCACTGAAAGTTATATATGGCCTTTCCCCCACTGTAGTGCGACCCTGGAGTTAGTATATATAGTATATATATATATATATATATATATATATAGTGTGGGGGCATGCTTTCAGTGCTTTCAGTGAATAATCCTAGACCTATATATATATATATATATATATATATATATATATATATATATATATATATGGGTTCCATTCAGAAGCTCGAAATACTGAAATCTCAAATTTCAGTATTTTGAGCCCAAGAAGCCGAATCCACATAATAGCGAAAGTTTATAAGTGCAAAATTCAAAACCTCGAATACCAGAGGTTTTGAATTTCGCACTTCTAAAGTTCCGCTATGGTTATGTATTCAGGTAAGTGTGTGTGTGTGTGTGTGTGTGTGTGTGTGTGTGTGTGTGTGTGTGTGTGTGTGTTTGTATGTAGTGCGACCTCGGAATGAGAATATTTGGTGGGGGGGTGCAGGGGCTTGCATCAGTAAGTAGAAGCGAGTGTGTATGTGTGTGTGTGTGTGTGTGTGTGTGTGTGTGTGTGTGTGTGTAGTAAAACCGCGAAATTCAAAACTTTCGGTATTCGATGTGGTGGACGGTGTGTGTGTGTGTGTGTGTGTGTGTGTGTGTGTGTGTGTGTGTGTGTGTGTGTGTGTGTGTGTGTGTGTGTGTGTGTAGTAAAACCATGAAATTCAAAACTTCCGGTATTTGAGGTTTTGAATTTTGAGATTTTTAGTTTTCATTGTTTTGTGGATTCCACTTCTTGGGCTCGAGATACTGAAATTTGAGATTTCAGTATTTCGAGCTTCTGAAGTGAATCCATATATATATATATATATATATATATATATATACATATATATATATATATATATACATATATATATATATATATATATATATATATATATATATATATATATATATACATGAATGCATATACACCCACACACACACACACACACACACACACACACACACACACACACACACACACACACACACTCACAGACATACTCACAGACATAAAATATATATATATGGATCTACTTCACAAACTCAAAGTTTCAAAACTTCGAACTGCAAATAAGATCAAAGTTCTAAAACATCAAAATTGTAATAAAATATAAAAAAAATGTTTTTACATTTTTGCAGGGGGCAAGCCCCCCTGCACCCCCACAACACCTGGTAAATAAATATACCAACTCCTAGATCGCACAGCAATAATGTTAAATTTTCCAGTCTGCTCTGTATGGTGATCTCCATTCAAAACTTTGAAGTTTCAAAACTCTGATCTTATGGTCTTCGCCATTGGCAGTTCGAATGAGATGTGAGTCAGGATGCTTGATGATAAGTTAAGTTGATTCAAAGTGAGTGTAGGACTCTAACAAAGTTTTGTTTTGCCTAGCCTCCTGTTTGTCATATTCATGGACAGAACATCAGGGTGCTGTTTAGTTATGGACAATATTCAGTTATCTACTTTATGACTGTGAGGGTAATATCTGTGTTTCTTGCAGACACGGTTGTCTTCTTTGGACTCAGGTGCCTTTGAGCTATTGTGTGCACAGGACTAATTTATTGTTCGCCATCAATCAGATGGCATGGAAATTAACTCCTCCAAATCAGAGATACATATCTTGTAATATATGAAGCCAGCCAGCTTGTAAAATCTCCAAAAAGATCTTGAGATGATTTAATTTGCAGCTCAAAGTTCAAAAACAGTGATTGGAGAGTATAGAGATAAAGCCAGTACTATCCTGAGACTTCACCCCATTCTGAATGCATCCAAACAGAGGGTAAAAGGTAACACAGCCCAACCATTCAGTAAAAACTATTCTGAATACAAAGATACAGTCACCAGAAGCTATTGTTCTTGAAAATCCGTTCTGCCCCACTGCTTTAAATTGAAGTGATGTGATTGGCTGCTTATGAAAGCACAGGCACATGACTGGTAGGGGAAATTCAGCCTTTTTCTATTTTGAATACTGTGATTTGTTTTATTTACCTTGTGTTTTACTTGCATTCTCCTTTTAACTGCGTATTAAAACTTGAAAAGAGACCACAGCTCTGTCTCTTGTGAGACAGGCAGAAATTTGTTCCTCACCCTCCCACCCGGTTACTGTAGTGTTCTTAAACACCACTGTCTTTCTAGTTGCCTTCTCCTTATGTTAATCTGACCATATATCTCATTTCCTCTCTTTACTCGCTTGTGTGAGTAAACACAAAATTATCATTTTGTGAAATCACTCCCCTTCAACTATTTAAATTTATTGGCCATCCTACTATATTCCATAGTACCAGAATACAAAAGTGACCACCCCTTTCAGTCTACCTTGCCGTTTTAAAAATAGCGACTCTCCACTAAAACTTAACTTTTTAGAAAAGTAAAACTTAAGTTACCTACTTTCACATCAGCTCCTCTAGTGCACACTGGAGTGTTTAGGATAAACAATTTTGTTCATCTTACCTTTAAGCATCCCTGTGACTAGCACTTGCTTTAAAACCTGCTGGAAAGCACTAGAAAGTGTTAAACTGATACAAGCACTCAACTCTCCTTGTTAATAAGGAGAAATTAATCATAGGTACTAAACAGCCTATAATTGCAAAGTACCTTGCTAAGGTAAGGGAAAACAGCTCTTGTACTTTCCAAAAAAAGCACCAAACCAGGCATGTCCAAGGGTCAGCTTCTGGTGATTTCTCCTGTCCTCCTGTTGAATCTGGGCATACTGGGGCAATGCAGCATGTACACAGACAACCCCCTCCTCCTACCACCGAACACTACAACCTGTGAGAGATGCACTTACATATCCAAACTGAAAGCAAAGCTCTCTCCACCCAAGATTGTGCTAGACAGTCAAGAGGAGAAGGTTAACACCTGCACTACACCTCAAGCAACACATAGCCCTTCTAAACCCACACCACTCACACCCACACATAACAACACTAAACCTACATATGTGGAGGCCCTTAACAGTAACCTGTCCAAGCAACAAGGACCTCCGAAGCTGAAATGCAAACAAACACCAACCAAAGTGTCACATAGCTCACAACACCAGTGTGCCACCCAACAACAGCCCCTAAGGCAAGACAACGTACCCAACACTTTAGTCATAGGTGATTCTATAGTCAGGTACACTGATGTTCCACTCACCAGGCTGAACAAGGAGAAAATTACAGTCAGCTGCCTGTCAGGTGCCAGGATCCGCCACATAATGCATGCACTCAAGTCACTCCACAACAAGTACAAATATGACTCTTTCATTGTCCATGCTGGAGTGAATGACTTGAGACGTACCTGCATGGACTACATGAAAAGAGACATGGAAGAGCTCTTGGATCATGTGGCCAAGGCATGTATGACCCTAGCCTTGAGCAGCATCCTGCCTTTGCCCAGAATGATACCACAGTATAAGGGCAAAATGATTGACTTCAACAATTCGCTAAGCTTCTGGTGCCATTCAAAGGGGATCCAGTATCTGTCTGCCTGGGACAACATAATCAACAGACCATGATGCTTTGCCAGAGATGGTCTGCACCTGTCGCCCCTGGGATTAAGGTTACTGGCTAAGGCCCTTGCCACCACTATAGTGCCTTTTTTAGGCAAAGTTCAAAGGTTCAAAGGACAAAACCACCACCATAACAGGTACAAGCATGCAAAATCTGAGTGTAATGCTACTCAATGCTAGAAACTCTCTCGAGGCACTCCTAAAAATGAAGAACATTGATATCTGTGCAGTAACTGAGACCTGGTTCAAGGCTCCAGAGAGCACCCCTGCAATACAAGGCTGCAACTCTTACCACACATTTTGGCCACCAAACCAGGACCAAAACATTAAAGGTGGAGGAGTGTCCATATTCACCAAGGATATTCACAACACCAGGCTAGTTGCCCAACACAATGTGTCTAAAATTCTCCAGGTGCAACTAACACTATGTAATACTGCAATCCAAATTGTAGCTTGCTACAGATCCCCCACCATGCCCCAAAAGTCTCACTACACCTTTCTGAACATACTGGAAAATATTAAGATACAACCAAACACCCTAATATTGGGTGATTTCAACTACCCTGCCATTAACTGGGAAAACTGCTCATGTACAAACACCTTTGCCCAACGGTTCTTGGAATTCATAAATTCCAACACCCTGGATCAACTAATCCTTAGTCCCACCAGGGGTTCCAATATTCCAGACCTGGTCATTACCAACATGGGAAATTGATGCTCCACACCTATGTTCACCCCCTCGTTGGTCAGGTCTGACCATATGCTAATCACTCTTGACATCCACATTCCACCCCCCTCCATAAAAAACTTCTCCAAAGCCAACTTCATGCTATTCAAGTCAGAAGTGACAAACTTCACAACACCTATGTAGACAGGTACTGAAAGTTTGACTGCTGAATCCTACACTAAGGCACTGTACAAGCACATCCACTTCTGCATGAATTGTGCCATCCCAATATAGAACCAAGACGCTCTTCTCCAAAAAAGGAAGCCAATCTGGTGGTCCCTTGTCATAAACAAACTTTACAACAAAAGGAAGAAACTTTTGCAGAAAAGAGGAAAATCCCAAGATGCAAAAAACTCCCTTACCAGCCTCAGTAAGAAGCTGGGATCCCTCATAAAATCCTCCAAAGCTAGTTACGAAAATAAAATTGCCAAAGATTCCAAAGACAACCACAAGACATTCTATAGCTATGTCAAGAATTTAAATGGCAATGCTCAGATCTGCTCTGAGCTAAAACAGAATGGCATTAAATATACTGATCCCAAGGATATTGTCAATATCCTGGCAGATCGATTCAGTGCAAACTTCATCCCCCTCTCACTCCCTAAAAAGCCCATCTCAATACCGAAAGATTGCCAAATTCTGGTAATAATGGCCACACAGGTAAAAGATGCACTCTCCAAAGCTAAGAATACAGCATACATGGGACCAGATGACATCCCAGGCTGTATACTACATGAACTGTAAAATGAACTGGCACCTCACCTAAGTGTCATGTTTAATCATAGCTTCAGCTCAGGCTTCGTGCCCACTGAGTGGCACACAGCTACTCCACAAGGAGGAATCCACCTTGGATCCTGGGAACTAATGCTCCCATTAGTCTGACGAGCCTGATCTGCAGGGCCATGGAATGTATTATCATGGAACTTATAAACAAAGACATTGGCAACCTTCAACCACTGGACCCCATACAGTTTGGGTTTGTGAAGGGCCAATCTTGTCTCCTGAACCTGATTGACTTCTTCAAATCAGTCTCCAGAGCCGTGGACAAGGGTAAGGTGGTCCACACAGCCTATCTGGACCTCGCCAAGGCCTTCAACACCATCCTCCACTCTGAAATCATAGATAAACTTACTAAGCTGGGCATTATTCCCTACATCACTCAATGGGTTACCAACTGGTTTACTGACAGAACTGACACTGTAAAACTAGCTGACTCCAAATCCAGCTCCAGGCAAGTGACAAGTGGAGTACCTCAGGGTTCAGTCCTGGGACCGCTCCTGTTTGGCATCTACTTCTCTGAAGTACAGGCCAACACTAAGAGACTCTGGCTAACAAAGTTTGCAGATGACTTCAAACTGGGAGCCATTATTAAATCCCCAAATGATGTGGATATTCTACAAAAGGGCCTTACAGAAACAGATGCTTGGTGCCAAAGCCATGGGCTCAAGCTCAATGCCAAGAAATGTATAGTTATCCCCTTTGGGAAAAAACATGTACCCATGAATTACCACATAGGCGGCAGTACACTAAACACCGAATGTATGATAAGAGACTTAGGGACACAGGTGGACAGTGGTCTCACCTTTGATAACCACATCGCCACAACAGTCAGGAAATCCTTCTATGTGGCACACCTCATCACTAAGGGCTTTTCATCCAGAAAAAAGAAGGTCATTGTCCCACTGTACTCATCCCTCATTAGACCTATTATAGAATACAACACCCCATTTTGTATGTACCTCTCAAGACATCTGCAACAACTGGAAAGGCCGCAGAAATACCTCACTAAATGAATCACAGGCCTATGCAAGATGCCCTATGCTGACCGTCTAAAAAAATTCCACCTATACTCTGTCGCATATCGTCTACTCAGAGGCGATCTCTGCTTAACATACAAGGCCATGCCAAACCCAGACCTGCTGGACATGCTACATTTAAAGAAATCCCAATCCCTCAGAGACACACACTCCAGGGAGCTAAAGCTTGTCATCACAATGAGCAAAACATGCTGGAGGGATAGGTTCCTGACCCAGAGACTCTCCAGACTCTGGAATAGACTGCCCATACATGTCAAGCAGAGCGCCTCTTTGGCCCTCTTCAAAAGGAACCTTGATGATTGGATGGGAGATAGGAAATTCACCCCAGGGATCACATCAGTCACCCTGATAGATAGGGGTCCAGTGAAGTAAATATTGTGGGAAGAAATAGCCAGGGAATTGTTATGGCTAGGCTTATATAGGCCCTAGGGCCGATAGCCTAGTATCAACCTATGAAACTATGAACCTATGTAAAATGCAAAGAAAAGACTTCTTGGGTCATGCATAAACCTCATTTTGATACACAGAGTAATTAATGATTAATTGTAAAAGTGTGCTGTGCCTATATAACAAAACCATGTTTGAAAGGGTCCATTCCTTTGTTTGAAAGTTTTTTTCTTTGTGTGCTCTGTCATCTAAAACATGTCCTTTTGTGAATTAGTTTGTATTTAGAAAATGTCAGTCTTTCATAATGACATCATTGCTATGTGTAATGCTTTTGTGTTTTGTTTGTAGCACATTAGCTCCTCTAATCAAATTGAGGAAACATATTTCCAGACACGGCCAAGAGAATATTTACTTAATTTTAAAAAGTATAACATTTGTGTAAAGTCCTAAAACTATTTTATTATTTATAATTTGTTAATTATATCTACATCTGAGGTCTTCAGCTGTACTTCTCAACCTGAGGATATTGAAAATATGGGCAATGGATTTTGAAAATCCACTTAAAAATCTGGACAACTAATTATCTTAAAAGATGCATACCTGATATTGCAACTCCTCCCACTTCAGTAGGATTATGGGATGCCACCACTTAGAAACAGAAGTATAAACAACTAAGAATGACAGAATGATGTAGAATATCAGTATAGTTTGCTATATGATGCATGACATGATAATACTACTGGTATAACTTTACCACTTGAGATGACTGTATGAAAATGACAAACCTCGTGGACTGGTAAGAACTGCAAAGGGGTATAATAATGTATAGACTGAAGCCAACAAGAAAACAAAACTGCCTACTAATTACAATAAATGTAATGTGCTAAACAGCATGATGACATAATTTTCACTCGATGTAGGTGGATTGGACACTCTAAATTGGCCCTAGACATGAGTGCGTGTGTGTGTGTGCCTTCTGTGGAAAGGGGTATAATAATGTATAGACTGAAGCCAACAAGAAAACAAAACTGCCTACTAATTACAATAAATGTAATGTGCTAAACAGCATGATGACATAATTTTCACTCGATGTAGGTGGATTGGACACTCTAAATTGGCCCTAGACATGAGTGTGTGTGTGTGTGCCTTCTGTGGAAGGTCGGGCACCGGGCTGGCAACTCAACACCGTAAAACTCCACTGCCAATCATGAGAGGGCAGGTGATCCGCTGTGGTGACCCCTCACCAGGAAAAGCTGAAAGAAGAATTCACTAAATAACTAAAAAAAAAAATCTCAGTTTGATTGCTTAGCTGATACCCATAGTGCACAGTTATAAAATGAACTGCAACTTCTGCTGAAATCTGAGATTAATATATTAGTTGGCTCTCACACAAATGTACAATACTGCCAACTTGTTATGTAGATGGAATAAGCACTGCACAGAATTGCATTGTTCCAGAAATCCTAAATCTGCCCAGAGCTGTAGAATTATCTCAACGTCAAAGGGAGAGTAGGATCAATCGAGTGCGTACTACAGCACTAATCTGCATCCATGCAATTACCTCTTTACTAAAAACAAAACAAAAAAACTTTCTTGGCAGTATTTGAGAGGTATGGCTCTAACAGCACCTGTCCTGCTCCTTTAGTCATGATGGAGATTAGCAGGCCATGCACTATTTTGTGTGTACCCATTTTGCTGACAGTATTAGCTATTTTACAGACAGGTTAAGCAAACATAAACAGAACTCCTTCAAAATCTCTTTACACAGTCTGCATGGCTGCCATCATGACAGTCAGCCTGATGAGGCATAGCTCTCAACTTCTTTGCTCTAGATTCAGAAACAAAACCAATAACAATGAGAATAAAGGACCAGTATAGGACATATTTTTTAAATATTACTTTAATTCCATTAATGTTAATTAAGCAATACGTTTTGTGTCATCTTTCATCTACTGAACAATAAGACACGAAATTTAAATGTCTGGCATAACTGATTATAATCTTCAGAGATTTACAAGAAAATCAAACATTTTACAAGGAATGAGGCAAAAACATGAGGCAAAATCACAGATATTCTACAAAATCTGGGACAGTTGCCATGATTACTCCTACTGGATGTGAAGCTATTGTATTAAATTAGTGTTGCTAAGAATTATGTCGCCTGAAGACTGAAAACAATTAGCATTAACTCTGTTTTGTACATAGATTTTGTGTTTTACCAACTAGCTAACAGCATACCTCTCAACTGTACAGATTTTCGCAGAACATCCAGATTTTTGCCTCATATTTTTGGTCTGTTTCAAATAAAATTGTGGTTTTCTGCCAAATCATTGGTAAGTCATTGAGGGTTGAAGTCAGAAAATAATGATAGATATTCGAGTTTCAGACTTCATGTCTTTCAGGAAGTTCATGTTAATGCAAAATGTGTTATTATACCATGACCCCCCCAAAACGTGCACGCTGATTGGCCAGCGTGCCCGTTGTAAATCGAGTTATACTAATGGAAAAAGGTCCGGTCGCCTGGACTTTTCCATTAATAACTTTTTTAAAACACTGTCTCGCTATGTTAAATGGGGTTAACATGGCGAGACAGCTAAAAGCAACGGAGATCTCCGTTGCTTATTTTAAAGCTGTCTCGCCATGTTAAACCCATTTAACATAGCGAACATTTAAAGTAACGGAGAAAAGATCTCCGTTGCTTTTTTAGTGTCTCGGTATGTTAAATGAGTTTAACATAGCAAGACAGTTTTAAAATAAGCAACGGAGATGTCCGTTGCTTATTTTAAAACTGTCTCGCTATGTTAAAATCATTTAACATAGCGAGACATAAAAGCAACGGGATCTTGCTTTCTCCGTTGCTTTACTCACAGCTCTGATGTACTGCAGGCGCCAGTACATCAGAACTACAGCGGATGCCAGACATCTGCGGAAGGGCAGTAAACAGGCATTATACTATGCCATTATTTAAGAAAAGTAACAGTTTATTTTCTTAAATAATGTCATGGTATAATAGCAATAACCCACTTCTGGGTGTGGGTAATGCTAAATTACCCACGGTTGGCTTTGTTTGGTCCCTCGGGCTTCGCCCTCGGGACCAAACCACGCCAACCGTGGGTAAATTTAGCATTACCCACACCCAGGCGTGGGTTATTGCTATATTCTATCAGCTTTCAAAGATTGTAAGAGCAATATTTAAAAAATGTGCCTATTTTTGGGCCTTTGTTCCCCCATTACTTATGTTTTTGTCCAGATTTCTTGCTCTAAGAGGTTGGGAGGTATGGCTAATAGCTGCCCATTAAAGAAAAATATATATACAACTGAAGATCTCAAAACACTATACAAAATGGCCACTGTAG